>NW_011370685.1:0-3817 GCF_000735185.1 Notothenia coriiceps
TGACAATACATATCTTTAAAGGTCGTTTTCTCAAAATGAGTTTTTTCTCCTACTCTGAGCACAACATTTCCACTTCAGTAGCACCTACATACACCAAACCTTCCAGTTATATTCCTATCCATATTCTGAAGGCTTTTACAGAAGGGTTTGTTCATTTATCATTCATAGCCTGAATTATATAACATTTTATACCTAAAAACATGGCGAAAATTGATATTTTAGGGCTGTTGACAGTATTTTCTGATTTATTTAGTGATAAAAAGAGATATAAAAAATCCCTTCTGTAAAAGCCTTCAATTCTAATATGACAACAAAATGAAACAAGAATTTTGAACCTGGCTTTATCCAATAAAAAAAATTCGTTTCCTGAAATGTGTTAAAATATGCGCATATTTAATGAGATTATGGCTAATTTGCATATTTAAACATGCTATTTCTGAAAACTTCTAATACAAAAAACAATTGCCTTATTGTAAGTAATTAACTGGAGAAATTTCTAGCTGATATCTTTAAGTTAAAAAAATTACCCTATTCACCTGTAGTGTCTCGCCTTAAATTGATTGTTTCATTGTTTTGGCGTAGTTACGACCAACAGTAACCTGTGATCATTGTTAATAAACTCACAGATGGAAGATATAGAAAGCCTCCCTGTGTTCATAAAGCGAGACGGTACAGTATTTTTTTGAAAACAGACAAACATTTAAGTTGCAAATTTAATTAGGTCCTGTGTAGCTTTGCAGCAAACGAATGCCAGCCAGCGGGCCCACCAAAGGCAGCGGCCCAGCGGGAAAAGTCCAGACTCTCCCGATGGCCAATCCGAGCCTGTCAGTCAGTCACTCCACAAGCCATTCACTGTGTATCACTGGTTTGTAGAAAAAGACGACAGAAGGAGTTGTGTAAAAATTGAAAACAGAGAGCTTGAGATTTGAAGTGTTTGAACACACGCCTGACCAATGGCTGTGCCATTGTCTATGGACATTCCTGGTTTTGGAAAGTTATCCAATTGTCGGGGCAGCCCCCCCAGACCTCTGCATCTACTTTCTTACAGACCCAGTGCATTGGGAAACTGGAAACCTCAGTGTGTGGCTGCGGTGCTGATTGCAAATCCTTGGTAATGATATGTGTTTCTCTGTGGGGTCCTCAGACACCTCCTGGTCCACCTCCGTAAAAAACATGGCACAAAAAGAGCCCATCTTTGTTAAAAGAAGAACAGGAAAGCAGTGTTTCCAAATTGGAAACTTTGTCTCAATATTTGATAATTTTTAAGAAGCCGTTAGTTAATTTTTAACTCCAGAAAGAAAACAAATGTTTGGACTCTTCAAAAAGAAGATCAGCACCGTGAGCTAGACACTAATAAATGCTGTAAATGTGCCGACTCAACAACCAATATCAGACCCCTACTATTTTTCCAGAGAACTCCTCCTGCATTGACTTTAATCTTAATGATTATCCTCACTATTTAAATTTACTTCAATTTCGACTCAAAAGAGTCCAAAATATTTTTCTCAGAAGATGTTCTGTTTATTCTCTTAAGACGAATGTTTATCACCCTGCCAGTTGCTGTAAGGAACATTAACCGTATGCTATCTGCCAGAAGCACACAGGGCCATATGCGCTGCCGGGCTGTTAGCGGCAGAGCCTCTCAAGCAGCTGAGAGGCTCTGTTCCCAAAGGAAAACTATGATACTTTGTCTCCTCTGAGCAGGACTCTTGTGATCATCATTGTGCTTTTCACACCAGTGAAAGGGATGCCAACCATCCGTCCTTTCCGCTATCCAACAGTGGCGGTAGCAGGAAGAAAGAAAACAAGGCTTCACAGCACTTCACACCTCAACAATCCACCTTAACCTTCTGCTGCGTTGTGATAGTGGCAAAGGTCAAGCAGAGATGAGATAAGTTTTAGGCTTTAGAATCCGGGCACGTCGACCATGTCTAATATCATTCAGGCCGGGTAATGGCCTTTATCTGTCTGTCCACACACACACACACACACACACACACACACACACACACACACACACACACACACACACACACACATATTTAGGGCCAAAACCTGTAGAAAAATAAATAATGAAAGCATAATCACACATTACATTTACCCACGCACATTGGTAACATGCAAACAGCCCAAAAACACACACATATAGTGTTGGTTGAACAACTTCCCCACTCCCAGCAAGCAGAGACAGGCTGTTTCACAGAGGTACAGCAGCTCTGATTCACCTGAAGGGATCCTACATTCCTGTGCCATCAGTCACAGAGCAGCAGCTAGCTGAACGTCTCAATCAAACCCAGCCCGTCTGATCACTGATCACACACAAGTAGAGGCTCCAGGTCAGACAGACACAGTAACTATGAGTAACTGTTTACAAAGATAACATCCGAAGACCTTTTTTGTCTTTTCGTGTCAGATGTGTGCTGATGACATTTTGCAAATGAAAAAGATTGTTGATAATGGATTGATAATCCACTTCATCATACATTGTGTGACTCTACATCAGAACTGAAGCATGTGCATGCACCCTCCTGTATACAGTGTGTGTGTATTAAAAAATAAAATACAAGCGTGAAAAACTGAATTTCCCCCTAGGGGGATTAATAAAGGTTCATCTTATTTTTCTTCCTAATTCTAACACTGCTTTGTGGCGGGACATTTCTCCATGCTAAGAGCAGCTAACCCTCACTAGTTCTGTATGTTATACATTCAATTCAAAGCTCCCCTGTTGCATTATGTGCCTTTGTTCAGTCATATCTGCTAACAAACTACCAAGAGTGTGATGTAAGCTAGCAGTGAGACAATTCTCTAACTTTTTTAGACATTTCAGTCCCATTATTAAAGACCTCTCATCTATTACTACTTTCACTGAGGTTACTTTACACTTAGAACTACATTTCTGTATGAAGATTGGAATATGGATGGATTCACAGAGAAACGTCTTCCACAAAAACCCTCTAACTTTGAAAATGTGAATTTGAATAAGAAGATGGCGCCGGTGATGATGGCTGCCGTGTCTTTGGCTCCTCTCCAACTTTTTTTCGTATTATTTCAGTGTTTTTTTACTTTTCGTTGTGTGCTTTTAACCTAGTCTCCAACATGCGAGCCGACCGCACCAACTCTGCTATACAATATAGCAGAGCGGAACATCTGCAGATCAGAAACTGTGTGGACAGCAATCCATCGTCAAGAACAACAGACAATGGGGATCCGCCATGGCTACCTGTTGCTGTATTACCTGAGAGATGCAGGAGGAAGACAAAGCGGGGTTCCCGGGTAGTGAGGCTGAGGAAATGTGAGAACCGGCCTCCTCTACTGAGTATTCTTCTGGCAAATGTCCAGTCATTGGACAATAAACTGGATGAACTCAGAAGCAGGATGGCTTTTCAACAGGACATTAACAACTGTAACGTGATGGTTTTCACGGAGACTTGGCTCAACTCCGCTATCCCGGTCTCCCCCATTGACCCTGACAGATTTACAATTTTTCGCAAGGACCGGACTGTTAACTCAGGGAAAAGTAAGGGAGGAGGTGTGTGCTTTATGGTGAACAATAACTGGTGCACAGATGTGGGCATTATTTATTCGGACTGTTCTCGTCATTTAGAGCACATCATGATTGGATGCCGGCCTTTCCATTATGGAAAGGCCGGCATCCAATCATGATGTGCTCTAAATGACGAGAACAGTCCGAATAAATAATGCCCACATCTGTGCACCAGTTATTGTTCACCATAAANCATATCTTTAAAGGTCGTTTTCTCAAAATGAGTTTTTTCTCCTACTCTGAGCACAACATTTCCACTTCAGTAGCACCTAC
>NW_011370685.1:3862-6007 GCF_000735185.1 Notothenia coriiceps
GTAAGGTATCCGAAAAAAATAACCTCTCTGTGATAACGAAGTCTCGGCTGTTATAGCTTAGATTTATGATGTGTGTTGTTGTGTTTTGTTGATCATCTATGTATATTTTGTTGTTATGTTGACTTTTGACTCATTCGGTGTCATACTAGGACTACTTGTTTTGCGTGTCATTGTGGTGTGTTATGGTTGGTATGTCATTCTGCCCTGGGTCGGCGTGGAACGTCTTCGGACGGTGCGGGATCAGGTACCGGACGAGGTATGTCATGGCCGGGGAGGACGTAGAGCGACGACTACGAGAGTAAAGTGGCAAAAAAACGACACCGAATCTGAGAAAACGCGGTATAAATAGGTTTGATCATTTCGTCACGATTACCGGAGGGTCGAAAACTTACATTAGTCGTGTTAGTGAAAACAGAGTTACACGCGGCGCGACTGTCATTGGTCTACACCGGACCTTGTCGTCGTGTTGAAGAGGTATTCGTGGTCGTACCGTGCTTCTCGGTCGTAAGTTAATTTTCCACCTCTAGGGGTCAGTGAACGTCCCGACGGTTGCGGACGAAAAGCGGGTGTTTTTGCGCAAAAAACGCTGTGCGTCCGCCGGGTTATAGTCGTGCTCATCGCGTGGGTACACCGTAAAACTCATGGGAGGTACGACGTAAGAGACCTCGTCCCGACAGTGAAACTCGTGACGCCACCATGTGTCCCTTCTCGAAGGGGGGTGGGAGGGAGCGAATTTTTTCAAAGCGTGCGCGTACAACGAAACACCCGATCGCCGTCCCCACAAAGGCGGTAGATGGAGGTGCCCGATGCCAGTCGACTATGTCCGGGAATGTGTTGGTCGCACGTTTGCAGGGCAGGGACCACGCAGAGCCATATACATATCTTTAAAGGTCGTTTTCTCAAAATGAGTTTTTTCTCCTACTCTGAGCACAACATTTCCACTTCAGTAGCACCTACATACACCAAACCTTCCAGTTATATTCCTATCCATATTCTGAAGGCTTTTACAGAAGGGTTTGTTCATTTATCATTCATAGCCTGAATTATATAACATTTTATACCTAAAAACATGGCGAAAATTGATATCTAAGCGGGTGCAACCACGCCCCTCGGCGTGCGTGCAGATGGCTCGGAGACAGGTCGATGGTAACCCGGCGCGTGGGGAGATAAGACGGGTGGGCGCGGAATTCTGTACGAGATTGGCGGGAAAGGTGTCGTCGACGCTACGAATGGTAGAGGCGTGGGAGCGAGCCTCTCCCCACGTCTGCTGCGTTGTAACAGTCAGTAGCGACAGTAGCCGAGACACGGCCACCCATGCGTCTCCACTGTCGCTCGTACTACGCACCCCGGTCGGGACTCTCTCTTGTGCTAAATGTATGTGGGTGGTGGTTGGAGGGCTCTTGGTACCCCCCTCCTTGCTCGTTTGATACTCAGGTGTCCCTTCTGTCGGTCGCAGGTTTATCAGCGCCGCAATCGGAGCGGTGGGGTTGAGGAGCCCGCGTTGGAGAGGTCCAGCGCGCGCTTGCCCTGCGCCCTTGACAGACTGTTGTCAATGAAGTCTGTGGTAGTGACGTGCGTTCGTCCCGAGATGGGTGTGCGCCGGAGCAACTCCGGGGTCACACAACCTTAAGGTGCGCCATTCTCATCTTCTTTCCTCAGATCTGGGGATAGTTGATAGGCATTTGGTTCAACCGCGAGATAGGACAGGATAAATGCGGGTATTTCGTCTATGACCACCGTGCGCCCGGAACTGTGGTGTGCGGACTTGATCGTTAAAAAAGGGGCGGACCCCATTAAAAAAGTTTGAATCTTCTATAGTCGGATGCTTTAAATAGGTCGGATTAATGAATGTTATTCCGTTAACAAGAAAACGATAATGTGTCAAAAGTTCTTTACCCCGTAGCAAAGTTTTATGACGTTTAATCGCCGTATTTAGACGTAATTTATGACGCGTATAAAAGTTGTGTAGAGTCCTTTGCGTAAAAGAAATAACTGATGGGTGTCGGCCAAGGGTTTAAGAGACAGTGAAAACGAAACAGGTATAAGTCTTTAACTTCCCGAAATGTCTTCCTTTAAAGAAGATATCAGGGAGAAAATAGTGGATTTTATGCTTTTAGCTCGTTTTGATTCGAGCAGTTGTCGGCG
>NW_011370686.1:0-3209 GCF_000735185.1 Notothenia coriiceps
AATAATTGAAAGGGTGGGACAGAGTGCGCCGTTAATCTGTGTGTGTGTGTGTGTGTGTGTGTGTGTGTGTGTGTGTGTGTGTGTGTGTGTGTGTGTGTGTGTGTGTGTGTGTGTGTGCGTGTGCGTGTGTGTGTGTGTTCTGAGGTGCAGATGACCTGGAGTCAACAGAGCCGGGTTTAACGGAGAGTCTGCGCTGAGCCGCTCGTCTGTGTTTATTTCCTCGCTGCTCAGATGGATAATGAGAAAATTAAATGCTGCCAATTTTATTTATTTTTTGATGATATTTACTTCTGTGGGAAAAGCTCAAGAGAGATTTCATGACACAAGCATTTTTTTTAAAGTGTTTAGACGATATTGTACTTTGATATTATCTGGGAACAAATTAATTCTTATCTTTAGGAAGTCATTTGAACATGAATAACTTTACTGTTGTATAAATATTTTCTTTAGTTTTTATGAATTTTTTTTTTTTTTAAATGCAGTCATATCGCTTTTCCTTTTTTTCCATATTTTATTTTTGTTTTTTAATGGACATTTTAAACTATTTTCAGAACTTTTTGGGGTTTATAAAAAATATTTTCGATCAAATTTTTCTTGTTACTTTTATTTATAGATGGAGCAACTTTCACAAAATACAATACTTAAGCTTTAACTGCAACTGTCCACAAACCTAATTTCCAAACTGGCTCAAAATATGTGAAGATTATGACATGTGCAGGGTTTCAATTTCATCCTCATTACTGAATAATATCATTATTTAATAACCAGGTATATATTGATGGTAAAGCGAATGATAATAGGTTAATTAATGCAGAGCAGGATATCAGGATGCATGAGGTGTGGAGGTATCGTAAGAAAAAGGTGTGAGTTTGCATTGTAGACCAAAAAAAACCTGTCCAGTACAGTGTACACAAAAGAGGAATAATTATACACCTTTTTGCTTTCCCCATCTTCTCCTCCACCTTTGTGCTGTCTACCAGCCAGACCTGCATCTATTAATAGCTTCTCATGTTACCTGCCTGTTTAGTTGCTTTTTTCTTCTATCAGTTTGAAGTTGCCATATTTTTCTGACAACCAATTTCAAAGATAGCATCTCAATTTCAAACGGACACATGGTAGCTTTGGAGATGGACTGGAGTCACATGTTTTTTCTGGGGTCACTTTACAAACTGTTAAACCCGTTTCTTCACGCCTCACTCCGTGGGATTTGTCTCTATCTGGTCACGATCAAAGTGATGACGGAGGCTTTATCAGATGTCTGTGTGCATTTCCCACTTTCTCACTGAGCTTAAATGTCCACATCCTCAACAGCTACTGTCAACACACAGCTGACACCTTGCAGTTTTTTCACACGGATTCCTGAGAGGTGATAAGACCGACAGCGTGTCTGCACTCAGTGGCTTTGTTATCTCTGCATGAAGATAGCAAAGGAATCCATTACCAAGTATGTGGAGGGAAAAAAGGAGAGGAATTCAGAGCATGATGTCAGTGCATTTATTAAAACAGAAGCACTACACTTTGCATGGTTTACCTGAACAACGTCAGCTCGGTTTTTGTTGGGGAATACAATGGTGAAGGATGATGCCTTTTTGTAGGCCAACAATGAAGTTAGCATTGCAAGGCCTCGCTCCATTGAAAGCCAATGGGATGAATTTTCTATTGGATTATTGCAGAAAATAATCTCTGTGGCGGACAAATGCTCATGAAACGTACACATTTTAGCTAACGTCAGGCTATAAAGGAGCTACAGCACGGTCACATGACTTCACGTCACCACCGCTAAGCTAAAGGAGGCTAATGTTGGGCTATAAAGGAACTACAGCACGTTCACATGACTCACGTCACCACCGCTAAGCTAAAGGTGGCTAATGTTGGGCTATAAAGGAACTACAGCACGGTCACATGACTTCACGTCACCACCGCTAAGCTAAAGGAGGCTAATGTTGGGCTATAAAGGAACTACAGCACGGTCACATGACTTCACGTTGCCACCGCTAAGCTAAAGGCGGCTAATGTTCGACCTTCAGTCGTTTACTCATCTCATTTAGACACTTGTTAGCAACCGCTGTTTTTAAATTCACCAGTGGGGCATTTACTCGGTTCTAACCAAGAACACTTCAAAAAAAACATTGATTTCAAGATGGGCAAATTTAGTTCCAAAAGGCTAACTTATTTCCCAGTTGTATGATTCATTCCTGCAACACTCTTTTGGACCAAGCATTAGAAAACGCTGAAATCCATGTGCAGAGGAAAGACTAAGACAGGGGGTAAAGATGAGTGACTGTTCATGTCTGTTGAAGCACGCTGCAGCAGGACGGTCAGGTTGCATTCTCGCGCTCCATCTTTGCAAAGCTCAATACTCTCAGAAGAATAGACTCGGGATTAGAAATGTTGGTGAACTGAAAACGACCCTCCTCTCCGTCTCTGTCTCACGCTGATTTCTCAGATGAACCCTCTCTCCTTTAGAAACTCTAAACCTCTGCTCTGTTTGTTAGCGGAGGTCACGCTCTGACTGGCAGCCAGTATGGGACCAGGAGCAGGAAGTCATGAGGGAGAGAAAGCATGTGTCACAGAGAAGAATCGGAAAGTGCTTTTCCAAGTGTGAAAGCACAGCTGAAATGATATGACGACTTAATGCATTCTCAAGTGTCTGACTTGTACACCGAGCTATTGTGGGGTTGATAGCGTGAGAGCAGAGAAATGCTAACAAGGTGCCACATTATGGCCTTTTAAGCAGAACCACTTGGCGACCGAAAGAATGTTTTTCAGGACGTTTTCCACGGCTGATAAGGTGTGAAATGGAGTGGGTACTGTAGAGAGATGAACTGATAAAGTGTGACTGCTAAATATAACTGTTAGCACTCTTCCACTCATATGCACAAGTATTTTAAAAATGAATTATATAGTCTGGCATTTTGGGAACAACACTAATTCACTTCATATTCACCTTATGCTTCGCAGGCTCTAAGGTGTATCTATATAGATAGAACCACCTTCAGCTTAGCGGTGGTGACGTGAAGTCATGTGACCGTGCTGTAATTCCTTTATAGCCCAACATTAGCCACCTTTAGCTTAGCGGTGATGACGTGAAGTCATGTGACCGTGCTGTATTCCTTTATAGCAATACAGCACGGTCACATGACTTCACGTCTCCACCGCTAAGCTAAAGCAGGCTAATGTTGGGCTATAAAGGAACTACAGCACGTTCA
>NW_011370687.1:0-10529 GCF_000735185.1 Notothenia coriiceps
GAGATCTTCGGGGAAGTTGAACGTTATGCAACCATTCAAAAAAGAGAACGTAGCGAAAAATACAAACAACAAATTGTGTCAGGTGCGCGTGACCTGCTCCGCTGCGCGTGCATCATTTCCAAAGTGCTTCCACAGCAGTGACACACATCTGATCTGTGGATAATCATTTATACGAAAATGGTTAAAGCAACCATCACTAAACGCCAGCAACACTGCATCTACTGCAGACAGTAGCAACAGGTCAGATGCGGACATCACGTTACCCTCCGTTGTGGACACTAGCTTACTCCCGCCTGACTCGCCGGCCCCGGAGCAGCAGTCTTCGTCGCCCGAAACTACGCCGCCCCTCTGCGGCCCGCAGGTGCCAGGTATATCTAAACAACTACCCGCCTGTACAGTGGGGTAAGGCGGTCATTTTGCAGCTTGTGGTATAAAAATAGACAATGGCTAGAATATTCATGTGAAAATAGTACCATATTCTGACATGCCTGTAAAAATGTTGGGTCAAAAATAATGCATACAATAGCACAGATGCCTTCACCACGAATGGCTACAAAAATATCTCATATCCCAAGCTTATTATCAACGAGCTGATGTTGCAGCTGAAATGTTCTCCAGGTCACAAAGTCAACCCCACATGATGATGTGATACCAGTTTTCAAGCACAGTAAATATTCTCTTCCCAGCGTATATGATGGGACCAAGGTGATGATGTAGTAGGCTACATGGTTTTAATAATACTTTTGCCTTTCAATGTTTGCCATTTCAAACCATGAGCATGGTTTAAATAATATTTGCCTGGATTTACAATATGTTAACCTTCATTATAGTCCTTGACAGCGGTCTGTACTGCTGTATTAACAACGTGTCACATGTTAAGAATTTACAATCAGAATCGAGTATTCAACTAAGCCGTGTAATAAAAGTTGTTAGTAGCCTTAAGGACCTACAGTTGTTATGCTATACCACATTGCCCTTCACTGGATGTACAATAACTACATTTTAGCATTTAAAATACCTAGCCATTCTTTTGCGGTTATTTTGGTGAAAGTAACTAAAAAGTAACTAAAGTAGTGTAACTCATTACATTTCAGAGACAGTAATATTGTAATGTAACTTATAACTTTCAAAAGAGAGTAATAAGTAATATGTAATATATTACATTTTGGAAGTAACTTGCCCAACACTGGTGAATACACCTCTGGTGAACCTTGGAAGCTTCATGTGTCTTAAAAACAGGGGTTGCTAACAAGTTAAATTTCATCACGCCAAACATTAGCCATATTTAGCATAGCTTAGAGGGCTGAAGCGACGTGACAATAATGTAGTTTGTTCTAAGTTCGTTTATAGCCTAGGGTACTTTTGTTTTAATTAAATTTTTTTAGTTATGGCGATTGCATTAAAGCTTCAAAAATAATAAAGTGATGGCCGGCCATAAAGCTCTTAATATGTGGAGATGTTGTTGTTGAACAAAATGTGTACGTTTAATACACGTGTGTCCGCAACAGAGCTTATTTCTCTGCAATATTCCAAAATCGAATGAAAATATCCAGTTGCTTTGTTCAGTTTACTCAAAACTAATTGCAAATTATCAATGTAAGCTTTACTTTAGTTACGGCACACTACCAGCCACCCTTGCTCAATGCAGATTGTTGCTTGTTTACTTACAGTAAATGTAGTGAAAATAATTCCGAATTTTGGGAAATTTAAGATATGTGGTTTAAGAATACCCAGAAAATCATTATATCATTAGAATTAATGATGACTTTTCTGAAAATACAGCTTATTGAATTGGAATTGAACATAACTGATACAAAAGGTTTGCACACATAGCATACATTAATAGGGTATAGCTAAAAAAGAGCTGCATTTACATAATACAAACACACTTTCAACCAGCCTCAATCTAACCCCTCCACAGGGAGCCATGCATGACGGTGGCATTAACTTTGAACAGAAAATTAGCCTCAGCCAACCAATTAAGCAGCTCTTAAATCTCCTTAGTGAGTACATAGTGTGTGTATGTGTGTGTGGGACGGAGAGAGACCAAGAGAACACGAGGGTGTGTGTCTGTGTGCGACAGTCAAAAAAGAGTGTGTGTTAGTGTTGAGCAAAGGTTAATAGGACCTCAAGAGGGATAAGACAAGGGCCTTGTTACCTTCTCAGAGCTGTCTCCTCCTCTTGTCACAAACACACACACACACACACACACACACACACACACACACACACACACACACACACACACACACACACACACACACACACACACACACACACACACACCCAGGAGCTCAGTGCCAAAGCCGGTGGTCTATTGTAAGCGTGTAGTTCATTACTGTCCAGGCTTACAATTTCGCTAATACTCTTTAATACCTAACATTCACCTCTGAGCACACCTCCTCTTCATCTCCATCTTATATTTACTGCTCTCCCTTTTGTTCTTTTTTTCAGTTATCTACTTCTGCAGTTTTCCATACAGTTGCTCGCTCTCCTTCATTAGAGTAACACAAAACATGACAGAGCACTTACTGCACACTACTGAGCCCCTGTCATATAATTGCATGTTGAGGTATTTCTACCAGATAATCATCACAGTTTAAACCTGTGATGAAAGACACTTTTTGAAGACACAAAACCATTTGGATAGGTTTATTAAAAGATCATGGTTTGGCATATGAAACCATTCTGCTCTGATTGGTTAGCTGTCCGGCTCTGTTGTGATTGGACAACTGCTTTAAGATGTCCTGCCCCTTAGCCTATCACGTACAATGTGTTGGAGAGTTAGCCAATAGAAGCACAAGTGTTATGTAGTGATGTCACCATGTTCTGGAAGTAAACAAAGAAGTCCAATGGAGACGTCTCAGGCAAGGGGGGGGGAGTGTGTGGGAGAGAAACTCCCTCTGGAGGGAACACATGGATTTTAGCCTTTGCAGACCATTTACATGCACACAAACCTATATAACACTACAGGAAAGGGAAAACCCCAAAAAAGCAGAATAGGGAATCTTTAGAATATGTTAATTTCCCTCAACTTTTAGGTTAGGAAGGATATTTGTTTTTAGATTTGGCTTTTAATTTCACAAGGGACACACACATCCAGTACCTAGTCCTGCAGTTACATCCCGACATCCAAGTATTTTGATCGCCTCCTTGTTGACCTTTCTAAAAAAATATGGATATTAATATTTTCATTCAATTTTTATATCTGTGTAATTTCACATTTTACTTAAACTACTGATGTTTTTATAAATTAATTCTTGTAAATCTTTTTTTAATTCTTAGATGGAGCAACTGTCACTAAACACACAGTTTCCCCCAGGATAAACAAAGTATTCATAATTCTCTCCCTCTATTTCCCTGGGAATATCCTTCATCTCCTGCTCCGTTTACTTTCTCTTATACTCTACCTCTCTATGTCATTCTTTTCTTCCTCCCCGTCACTTTTTCTCATTCTCTCCTTTAATCTTTCTCATTTTACATCTTGGGGTGTCACTCCCTCTTTCATTGCTCATCCCTCTCCATGTATCCATGAAGCTGTCTGTCTAATCAGCCTCCTTTCGTCTTTCTCTTGTTATCTCCTTCCTGTTTAATCTTTAGAATGGCAGAGGGCATTTAGAATGGCGTGGTTAATATGTGAGGTGAAATACAGACTCAGTCGACACCCTTGGCTGGCTGCCGCTGGTGTTGTGATTCTTTTGGTTTTGTTGCTCTTTTGTCAGTCATGCTATTCTGGGCTGCAGACTGACAGGCTGACAGAATAAGACTATGGCTCTCAGACTGATGCAGCCTCTGTTGCTCTGCAGAAGTGAAACAGCATGTTATGGAAGTCTCTCACAACTTTCTTCACAGACTTTATATAATTGTTGAGAGTTACACATGAGTGCTTATCAAAAGTGGACAAGAGTGGAGAGCGGATTAAATAAGCAGAGTTTCCATCCTCCTGCTTTTTAAGTCCAGTTACTATTTGCATAAAAATGTAAAAAAGGGTAAGGGTAAATCTGGTGAAAAAGCATGGCTGAAGTGGAAGGTTGGTCTATCAACAGAGAGAAGAGGGTATAATAGCTGTGTATATGCTTTAGTGTTAAAAAAGTGCCTTTTTTCATACTGCCTCCGTATGAGTCCCTGGCCGTTTCTCAATGTCGAGTATACCTGCTGCAGAGCCACTATTTCAAGTATACTACGTCGTCACCGAGTGGCGCCGAAGGACTGTTTAAATGCACGTTAAATGCCCAGCATTCAGCGCCACTCGATGACGTAGAATACTTGAAATAGTGGCTCTGCAGCAGGTGTACTCGACATTGAGATACGGCCCCTGTGTCTGAGCCCAGTCTGCTCTGATTGATTAGCTGGACGGCTCTGTTGTGATTGGTCAACTGCCTGTTATCAAATCCCGTACAATGTGTAAACTCCTCCCTTCTTGTGCCAGATGTAATACCTGATCTGAATGAAATTAGGCCAGGATTAGAGTGTACAGTTAGTGGAAGGTGAGGGTGTACATTTACAATCCCAAGCACCAATCTGTTGACGGCTGACTGCAGTTAATTGGGACCCGAATCTGGTCTTCATAGTGATAAGACCATTTCAAACTGCACTTATGCAGCTGAAATTGTTGGTGCACCTGTTTCATGTGGGTCCTTGCATGTTTAGAGTGTTTTAATGGACCATTATCCCACCGGATACAACAGTGGAGAACTTAAAGTATGTTCATAAAAAGACATGATTCAGAAACTCAGGGGGAGCCATCAACAAAGTCTCATCCAGCATCTGTTCTGCAGTTCTCTGCGACACTGCAGCCAATTCTCTCTCAAAGGTGTCGAGAGGGGTGGAAAAATGATTTTGTATAGCAAATCGACACTTTTGTCACCGGCATGACAATTGATTCTAAAAGGAGCCCTATTCTGCTTTTTGGGGTTTTTCATTTCCTGTAGTTTGTTACTGTTTGTAGGTTTTTGTGCATGTAAATGGTTAAAGACCAAAATCCATTGGACTTCTTTGTTTACTTCTGTAACATAGTGACATCACTATGTAACACGTGTGCTTCTATTCTACACATAGTAAGTCCTTTTTAAGCTGGAAAGGGTATGAATACACATTTGTTTTTGTGTTAATATAACTATTTCTGAATTGCATTTAGGGATTTCCCTAAAAAAATGTATATTCCAACTACTTCAGTGAGCTATAAGAAACAAATAGGCTGACTATTTCATATTCATTCCCCACCCTCCCTCAAATGTAATGTCAACAACAACAACATATAATATACATCAGATTTTCCAGTAATACATTCAACTGTATTTGAGCACAAAGTAGTCCCACTGTGAATGTATAGTACCTCTGTCTGTTCTCCCTTCCGGTGGAAAGACTTCACTGCTGCACAGCTTTCATCTAAAAGTATGCCTGACAGGCTCAGTGTTATTTACAGTCAAAAGGCCTTTTGCTCTTTAGCGTTCCGTTTTGTCAAAGTTGAAGTGAATTTATTTATAGCGTGTTTAGCAGCAAACAGGCTCCTCATGAAATGCTTTACAGAGAACAAAGGACAGAGACACAGATTGAATATAGTTCATCGTTCTGTCTGCGGATCTCTCAGCTGCTTTCCATGCCTTTATTCAGACATGCATTGCTGGTTAAGCTCTGCAAAAGTAATGGCTTTCAGGCATTCTAACACAAAGCTCTATTAAACTTAATATACTGGCTCAGTTCAAACAAGACTTTGATAGTGAGAGGTGTCGGATAGCAAAAGGGAATGAAAAACATCGAGGAAGAATTCTCTGCATAAATGAAATCTACAATTCATCTATAATGAAAAGAAAGCCTAGGCCATAATTAAGGAACACCTATGGATCCCCTAAAAAAATGTTCCCATCAATTTGCTCACTGCTTAGATACTTATGTGATATATTAAGTGTAACACAACATAATCATATATTGTTGTATTTGTTGACATGCTGCATGTGAATACTTTTGGTGGATATTAAAAAAGTTAGAAATGTCTCTTTCTCTTTCTTTACTTGTTTTTGTTTTGTGTATGTGTCTGTTTTTCCTCTTTTTGTGCATAAGTTAAAACAAGTCCTCCAACTCATACGACCAAATAGGTTGATTGTTCAAGCGATTATTACGACCTATAATCACGTTTTAAAGTTTTCGATCTCTAGAGCTCCCGTTGATTGCAAACGCTACGGAGGGTCAAATATTCACAAATAACCCTCTCTGGAAAATCCTAAATTGTAGGATAGTTTGGCCATTAAAATGCTTTTTAATTAGATGTCAAGCGAGAAGTGTATATTGTACTTTTAGAATCCATGTCCAGTATATATCCAGCTATATCTGCAGTACTCATCCACTAAAAAACATCAGTTTATCCTTGTTAATTACACAACATTAATTGGTTTAAATTGTGTACACTGCTTTTGTGTTTTTCCCATAGATGTTTCCATTTCGATTCTGAGAGACACATTTCTTTTTTCAGAGGTTTTGATAGGCTAAAACATTGAACTACCCATAATCCTCAGCTATCGTTGAAGCTTGGTGATTTGGATGTTTTAGCCGCAATGCACGTTGGGATATGGTGTTTATGCGATGTGAAATCCAAAAACATTTAAAAGAAATAAAATAATACTTTAATCCGAGTGCGCTTGCTTTTCTCTTTGAAGGTCATTACATAAAGGCATTGTAATACACGGTTCGGCTGCATTAAATATTACACATCTGCCGTAGTTCCTGCTATTGTTTAACCTCTAAGTAATTACATTCAATATATTTTAGAATTGACAGGAATTATACAGATTATAATTAATTTCAATACATAAATTAAAAAAATATAAGTATTTAAATAAAATCAAATAGATTTAAATGCTTAAAAATAAACTCTACCATCATTCATTTCTGTGAGTGTATTTATAGAGCCCTGATGAGAAGACCTTTGGACAAACTGGAAAAACTGCCACCGGAACTGAATATGTGACGTGGATCATAAATATATCAACAATTAAACAACATCTTACATTTATTTTCACAAAATACATCTCCTCGCAGTATCAACATTAATTAGGCTGACTTTTATATTTGATCCAATTGGTAGATAGGTTATATTTACATCATAACGGTGCACAGCTTATAGAAAAGGACTTGTAGTTTTTAAAGATATTACTGATTTTCTTTGAATATAAGAGGAAATACTGAGTTGAGAGAATAGTCAGCGGTTTTGGGTGATGGGAGACACATCAATGGATTCAGAATTTCAATAGCTTACCATTAAATGACGGATATACCTTTCTGTCTGTGATGTTTTACAAATCAGATATTAATGTGTAGAACTACAATATGTGAAATAGTATAGCAATATCCTGTACAATTATGTGAAAACATTAATAAAACTACACATTTTCCGATGTTATACACATAAGTGTCTTACACTAATAATAGTTATTATGGCATTGTATGCTGTGTGTTATTTGTAACATCTTCAGAAACTACCTTTCCAACTCACTCCTGCAGTTGACTCTTACAGGTCTATACAGGTTCATATTAAAATGCATAAGCTTCAAATCGAGAGACTGAAAGTGAAACTGTGTTTTTCTTTACCGTTCTGTTTTAATTTCACAATAAAGTTAATAGTAGTATGTGTGTAATCATTTGACAGTGAGGGGAATACTTCCGGTTTTATTATGAAAACGTCGAGACCAGAAATACTGTTTTCAATCCGTGAGGGTTGACACCAACTTTACATGGACGCTGCGGAAAGACGTAGTATAAATACACGTTCCCCTCGCGAGACCTCAAATAATCTTCGTAATATCTATCAAACTATAGATCCTACACATCCACTGGACCTGGATTCTAAAAGTACAATATGCACTTCTCGCTAGAAATCTAATCAAAAAGCGTTTTAATGGCCAAACTATTCTACAATTTAGGATTTTCCAGAGAGGGTTATTTGTGAATATACGACCCTCCGGAGCATTGGCAATCAACGGGAGAATGTTGTTTCTTACACGACCACTAGAGGTGCTACACTTTAGAACGTGACTGGGTCGTAACAAGCTGCTGAACGATCGACCTATGTGGTCGTTTTTTGTAAAAGGACAGGCTGATAAGTTAACACAATTACTGCTGATTACACCTTTACAACAGAGGAAGACTTGCAATCAATCTCTTTCTATTCTTGAGGTCACGTGACAGAAATGCTGCGATGTTACAGAAACCCAAATCGGTATTCTGCCAGAAAAGGTCACTTAGGCACTTATTCAACATGAGGATGACATGTAAAATTGCAAGGGCTGAAATGAAAAAGGCTTTTTCTCCCCCCCCCCTCTTAAACTTCTCCTCCTCCTCAACAATCAACAATCTTTATTCCTCCTCACCTTCACCCACTTATTCTCCCATCATTTGTCATTTCTGACCTTTATCCTCCACGGCCAATCGCTCTCACTCCCTTGCTCTTCCCCCCCCCCTCCCCAAACACCTCATCCTACTTCACCCTCCCTCTTTTCCTCTCAATCTCCCCCACTTAT
Organism: Notothenia coriiceps; assembly: GCF_000735185.1. Lineage (NCBI taxonomy): Eukaryota > Metazoa > Chordata > Actinopteri > Perciformes > Nototheniidae > Notothenia > Notothenia coriiceps. The sequence goes on from NW_011370687.1 coordinate 8,514, forward strand.
TTATCTCCTTCCATCACCCCTCCTATCTCTCCTCTTTCTGTGAGTGACAGTTGAAGCAGCCGCTGCCATGCTCCCCAGCCTGGAAATGTTTTCTGTCTATCTGTCCGTCCGCCTGTCTGTCACTCAGTGGTTGAAAGTAACTACAGTAAGTACATTCACTCAAGTACTGTACTTAAGAACACATTTGACATACTTGTACTTAGTATTTTCATTTTATACTACTTTATACTTCTATTCTACTACATTTTGAAAGAAAATTCTGTACTTTTTACTCCAGTATATTTAGTTTGCATATGTATTTACCAGTTACTTTATACATTCAGATATGGACAAACAATACTTGGAAACACTTTTAAAATATGGTTATTTGGTATAGATTAAATCACCCAATATTACGTATTTAAAAATGTTTGTGAGTTTACAGAAAATTATTTGGCTGCAATTAATGTGTTGTAATATACATTTGCCGCTTCTTCTTTTACTTTAAAATATTCAAAATATTGAAATATTTCTTTCCTTTTTTCTCAAATTGTTTTAGTCTGAATACTTTATAAATTCCCAATTGTACTTAAATACTTATACTTAAGTAACACTCTCAAGGCAGTTCAGTATCTTCACAGTGTGGTAATAATACTTTTGCTAAAGTAAAGGATCTGAATCATTTTTCTACCACTGCTGACACTTAGCAGGAAGTGTTTCCTGTTGCTAGCAATGACAGAGGCAATTATCTGTTAATCAGTATTCAATCACCGATTTCACACATGTACACTCACAGTAAAGGCACATGAGCACATACACAATAAGTGTTTTCCAGTTCATGCACTGCTAAACAGTCATTTTGAGTGACTGACAGATGGATGAAATAATGAAATTACATGTGTTTGGATTGACGGGCAGATGCAGTGGCGGCGCCAGAGATTTTCTCTAGGGCAGCGGTTTTCAAAGTGTGAGGCGCGCCTCCCCTGGGGGGCACCAGAGAGCTTCAGGGGAGGCGCAGCGTGAGAACAAAGAACGAGAAAAAGACGAGTAAAGTGACACTTGCCCACTTGTGGCTGTCTGTGGACAGTGAGTTCCCCCACCTCGCCAAAAAGGCTGTAAAAGTGCTCATTCTCTTCCCCTCCACCTACCTGTGTGAGTGCAGGTTTTCCGCATTGACTTTGATCAAAAGCAAGTACCGGTCAATGCAGCCAGAGGATGATCTGCGTTTATTCCTGTGTGCATCAAAGACGCGGACTCATTGTTCCCACTAAAGTAGGGGTGAGTGTAATAAGGAGGCAAAGTTGACGTTCAGTGTGTTACCGGGAGCATATAAGGATTTATCAACCATGTTGAAAATGTAAAAAAAAATATGTCTTGAGAACACGGCGTGCGGAAATATACGGGTCGTGCTGCAGCTAGATGTGCCTGTCCTCTGTAAGAAGGTGTAGGCGACTGACATGCAAGGAAGAACGGCTGTCCACAGGCTGTTCCAACTTTAACAACTGTATTAACTTCCAGGGTAGTGAATTGAACATGCAATTGTAATTGGGTGTGTGGTATATTTTCATGCACGGACACGCATGTTCCACAACACACAAACTTAACAACACTCAAATTTCCGATCGCTACCAGCGTCCTTGCGATCTTGTTATAATAACAAGTGCACGTTACTGATGCAATATGGTTGAGACCATTCGGGCTTATTCTAGAGGGGTGCAAGGAATAGTCCAAGTAGTGGGGGAGTTTTATACAATATGTTTAAAACATAAAAATAAAAAGGTTTAAAAAAGTTATTGTTTAATTTTTTAAGGAGGTGACGCTACTCAGCCAATCAAATCGGTGCAGTCAGCACGATAGATTCAAACACACACACACGAGACGAGACAAGAGGAGAGAAACAGTCGGAGTAATTTCAAATAGTGGAAGGTAGACAGCGAAAACAGAGCATTTAATTACATTTTTCTCTTACTGGACCTCTTTGAAATGCAATTGAATACCCCTGCATTATAGCAACAACAACAATAATAATAATAATAA
>NW_011370688.1:0-27871 GCF_000735185.1 Notothenia coriiceps
GCTCTTGTATCTTCTCTTGCACTTTATATGTCGTAGCTGCGATATTCTACTGCCTTGTGATTAATGCTTGTATGCTGCTCATGCTCTTTCTGCATATCATGTATTTATTTTTGCCATGTATATAACTGTCATGTTCATACATGTTGTATGGACTACGGATGGAAATTAGCTCAAAGCAATTGTAAGCATTAAAAAAAAGTTGAACTTTAGCTCAAAGCATTTGTAAGCATTATTTTGTTTAAAATGTTCATCAACGTGCATTGTCCCGGTTCAAATAAACGATTAAATGAAAATGGAGAGATGATATCTCCACGCTGGCCTGGGAGCACCTTGGAACTCCCCAGTGTATTTGGTTGTTGTGGAAGTTTAGGCCTTCTGCTGGATCTGCTTCCCCTCGACTCGACTCCGGATAAGGGGTTGATGATGGATGGATGGATGCTAGAGGGAAGAGAACCCATCATTTTGTGTTTGCTATCTATCTTGCAAACAATGGTCAACTGAGTATCCTTTTTAACCCTCCTTTGTTATTATCCTAAATTAAACGAGGTCCACCCACTCTATAACTCTTTGTGAAGTTTATTCAGCCTGAAAAGCAACCACTAAAAGATGTTATGTAACATTGTTATTGTGCTGTTTGCAAAGGGAGAACCGTACATGAAAGGAAATGTTAATGTGCAGTCAGCTTGCAAATGATGGCGTCAATTACCATGAAAAGGTAAAAACATTTCTACGTCTAATAATTATATTGCAATATCGTAGTAATGTCAGATGCCACTGATGAGTGAAATGATCTAACACTCTTTTCGAGTGTACATAGTGACTAAGAGGCACTATTATTAACAGAATCAAATGACAAAAATAATCCAGTGAATATTAACGGTGGTGTGCTGTTCAGGAATCACTTACCATGGAACTTCGGTTCCATTAATACAATAGGCTCAAGTGGTTTGATCAGTCTTCCGAGTAGCAATTCACTTAAACATTTCTTTAAGAAAAAAGGAGAAAACACAAACATAAAAACAGGGCTTTCACATATTGTCTAAGGAATGTTCCACGTAGAAAGAAAAAACTCAGGTCCGTCCATCCAAAATAGGACTCCATTGCTGTGAAAAAAGGTCCTTATCACAGGGATCGCTTTTTCTTTACATACACAACATGGGAAACTGATTTTCTTGAAAAAGTGTCAAGTGGATAAAATTGTCACTATAAAAATTGTGACAAAGGCAAGTAGCCGTTTTGGCCGTTTTTCGAGTTTGAAATCCGCTGTCATGCCTGATGAATGTGAAAAGAAACGTGTGACCTACGGTGGCTCATAGGTGCAAACACGCTACAACGGCCAAAACAAATGCAAGTTAAGAAACATCTCCACCAACTTGACAACACATGCGCAGCATTTACTAAAAGCGCTATGTAGACGAAACGCTGCAAGAAGCTCCAAACACAACGGAAAAGGAATATGAAGTTGGCCAACTTTAACTCTTGCAGAGATAGTCCGTTTCATGTGCAACCTGTCACCATTTGAGATTCTTGCAGCGATCTTTTATGTTCAGTACTTTGTATTTGCAGCGATCTGTTTACGCAGCGCTTTTAGTAAACGCTGGGCATGTCAAGTTGGTGAAGATGTTTTTTTGATTTGCATGTGTTTTGGCACATTTGTGTTTTATTTGCACTGTTTTTGAAACTACAGCACGTTTCTCCCAATGGAAACGTTTTAGGACGTTGTAACGTGTAACGTAAAGTATTCGAGGCAAAAACACACTTTTGTGTTCCTTAAGGTGCCACTTTTCTTCAGTTTATGCTGTTTGTAGGAGACATGGCTGTTCACAGTGTGAACATTTTTAGCTTCTCAAAGCACAGCCAGCCCTCCGTCACAGCGGCTGGTGATCATGTTGCCCACTTCCGTCCAGGTATCCAGATGAGGGTCGTAGATTTCCACCGAGTCCACCGTCACCGGGGCGGAGAAGTCTCTGCTGGCCGCCCTGCCCCCGACGGCGTACAGCATCCCGTTGACCGCCGACACTGAAACGCCGGCACGAGCAGTGGACATTGACGCCACCTCCATCCATTTCTCCTGTAAGAACAAATGTTGGCACACAGATATAAACAGGATTGGGGAGTAACGGATTACATATAATGGGATTACGTAATCAGGATACAAAAAAGGTTAACTGTATTGCCTTACAGTTACATTCAAAAGAATAATCAGATTACTGCTAATTTTTTTTAAAGAACCAGAGAAACTTCAACCACATATAAACATTGTATTTTAAATTCATGCCTGGCTGAGTCGGCAAAATGAAGCAAAATGGACTCCAAGCTAGCAAAATATTATACATAAATCTTAAAGGTCCCATGTCATGCTTTTCCGGTTATTACCCGTCCCCTTGTGTGTTATGAAGGTTTGTATGCATGTAAATGGGTCAAACACCCTCAAAGTACACCCTGTAGCGAGTAAAACTCTAACACAGAAAAGACCTGTCTATGCTGCCCCGGAACGCCTCGTTGGAGATTTCTCTTTTTCCCGTATTTCTTCCGGGAACCAAGTGACGTAACGACGACCCCATGGACCAATTGGTCCAAATGGACCAATCCGCGGAGCCGTTCCGTTACGTCCGCGGAGCCGTTAAGTCCGCAGAGCCGTTACGTTACACACACACACTCAATCTTTTCTCAGCTGCAGCTCCGCCGATTTCTCCTCCCTGAGATGGCGGGACGCAGCGAGGCTGCGGGTGTGTGTGTGTGTTCGGGCTGGGCTTCGCTGTGTCTCGCAGAGGGCCACTGGGCTCACAGGGAGGGGGGGGGCAGGAGCTCCAACAAGCCGTTTAGGACAGAGAGTGAATACACATACTATACAGAGATGCTGTATGAGAAACCAATGTGAGTTTGGAATATTGCACAATATAAATCCATTTTAGTATACCTCAACAATGGAATTATGATCAGTAGAAATGGCCATGACATGGGACCTTAAACAAGCTGGTAGTGTAGTATAATAGTCATCAAGGCGCTTAATGGTTATGCTCGGGGTAACCCTGAGAAAACTTTTATTTCGATTATGGTTTTGTTTTCACACTGAGCAAATAATAAATATATATTCTCTCTTGAATATTAACACAACAGTAGAGCATTCATTTGAAAACGTCTAAAATAACGTTTAAGAAAGATTTGTTATTTTGAATTGTTTTTAAGGTATTACTGAACATTAATTGATCCCGCTTCACCTCTTCTGGACAGTACTTCTCCACCGTGTCCAGTGCCCCCAGCGCCTCATTCCAGCCACCCACGGCGTAAATGCAGTTATTGAGGCAGGCGACGCCCACGTAGGCCCGACGCGTGACCATTACGGGGAGAGCACTCCATCGGCGAGAGATGGGATCATACACCTCGGCCGAACGCAGCTCCATTCCCTCGTCACTGATGCCTCCAATCACGTAAATAAAGCCTGGAAGGAAAAGTAAAAAATTCACTGCAGTGTCATTGTTCGCACTTTAAATAACAAAGAAAAAGGCTATGAACACACCTTGTAGCTCACAGCAGCCGAAGTAGTACCGTGGGACGGCCATGCTTCCGATCACCTCCCACCGGTTCTCCTCTGGGTCGTATCGCTCCATCGTCTTCCCGATCTCCGAGCCAATCCAACCACCTGCAGGAGAACAGGAAAAAATATTCAGCTTTTGCTTTTTTATGATGTTTCCCAAATTGCACTTGTTATGTACGTATTTATTATCATTGGACTAAATTATTTGGTTGAAATTGTACAGCTTTTCATTGTCCCATGTTTTGCACTCATGTTATGCTATTCTATTGCCAGGGGTGCACATAAGTGGTACGCAGGTACGCATGCGTGGCAACAATCTGAAATGCGTACCGTCACTTGTGTCACAAAGCGCATTTGCGTACCGGCGTACTTGTGAAGCTTTTCCAGAAGGCGGTTAGATCACCGGACGACAGAGTCGGTCTCCGTGTGCACAGACAGGGCTGCTGTTAACGTCTGTACAGCAGCACTGCGCTAAAACAGCTGATCACAACTGTTTTGATCAAAGGTTTTTGTATTTTTACCTCCAACTTATTAACTTTTTTCTTAATTATTTCAGTGTAAGGCTTAAAGTTGACATGCTTATTAATATACAAAAAGGTCTTTATTTTCCTCATACTGTCTATGCTGTAGCACCTCTATTCACCCTCTGTCTGATGTCCTGCCCTTTAACCTATCACATACATATGTTGGTGCGCTAGCCAATATAAGCGCGAGTGTAAAATAGTGATGTCATTATGTTACGGAAGTAAATAAAGGAGTCTAACGGAGGCGTTTCAGGCAGGGGGGGAAACTTTTGGATTTTAGCCTTTGCAGACCATTTACATGCACACAAACTATATAACACACTACAGGAAGGGGAAAACCCTCAAAACCATAACAAAAAACCTTTAAGAGTCCTCCTTTTTTCTTAACAGCACTTCAGGCCCTACCTAGAGTTTTGTCAATACATTTTATTTTACCAAGAACAGCTACACGACTAATAGATTTTGTGACATTGTGTGTTTGACAAACATGGTGCTACTGTGGCATTTACCAAGTGCATACAGAGCTCCGTGGCAGGGGCAGACGCCAACCCCACAGCGCGGGAAGTTCAAAGACGCCACGGCGGCCCACTGCTTGGTCACCGGGTCGTACCTCTCAGTGCAGTCGAAGATCATCGAGTCTTTCTCCCCTGGGGAAACAGATTCTTTCTTACAGACTGAAGACTGTTGAGGTTGTTTAATTCCTGGGTTTGAAACACAACAGCTCTCTCACCTCCCACCACGTAGATCATGCCCTCCAACACGGCAACCCCCAGCCCGCTGCGGGCCTGGTGCAGGGACGACACCGTCGTCCAGTACTGGTTGAAGGTGTCGAAGCGCTCCACACAACTCAACGCGCGGCTGTCACTCCAGCGGCCGCCCTGCAGCCGAGTGTAGCCCCCTGGGAAGAAATATAGAGATAATATGGCATTTCAGAATCAAAAGTCCTTTATCCCTCCATAAGTGGGGACATTTACATTGTTACAGCAAGGGGTGAGTGCAGAAAAAAGGTGTAGACTAACATTGTTATATTTAGTTGTACTTATTAGTTTGATGGAGACAACAGAGATACTCTTTTACGGTACGTCCACCGTCTTGCCGGTGGGCGTGTCTGGCGTGCGACCAACAACCAATCACATTAATCTCCAGCCCGGACACACAGGCACGCGGTTTGATTGGCTAGAGCTTGTACTGACATATGATTTGATTGGCTGACGCTTCCGTTGAAGCTTGAACAGTTGAACTTTTCTCAACTTTTGAATCGAGCAACGGAGGCCAAGCAACACGACGGAACCACAATGCAGTTCGGCAAAGCCTGCCGTCACCCCATTCAAAGTGAATGGGAAGCGTCTCCGCTGTCGTGTGGACGTACCGTTAGGGTTTGTAGATTGTTACGTGTCTATCTGAGAGAAAACTCCCTCTGGAGGGAACACAGAGATTTTAGCCTTTGCAGACCAATTACATGCACAAAAAACAATATAACACACTACAGGAAGGGGAAGCCTTGAAAAGCATCAGGGCCACTTTAACAAATGTAACAGAAACTGTTTCTGGTGTTTCTTATTTAGAGGAAATCAATCAGGTGAATTTCGAATGTTGAAAAAGGTCATGTGAAACAGCACCTATAGCATAGAGGTATTTTCTGGCTTTTCTTCTGGGTCTCATCTTGGCTGGTTGGAGCTGGCTGTACATCTTATTCTCTTTGGGAGACTTTGTGACTTCAGTGTATTCCTTAAGAAGAGTCTGCAGTGCCACCCGCAGGCTGAAGTCGGTAATACCTTTAAAAGCATTTCAAGATGTTGTTAACAATGTAGCTCTTAATCAACGTTACAGCAATATTGTGAATGGTACATCAATACATGTGTAAGATATAAACGTTGGGATGCCAAATGTTATGTTCCCTCACCCTCGATGTACTTGAACAGTCTCTGTGGGGACAGCAGAGGGAAGCGCACCGGCTCCAACACCTCCACTACGTGTTTTTTCCTCTTTGCCATGTCTTGGAGGACCCAGTCCATGGCTGCCGTGAACACCTGGTACTCATCCTCGATCCTCAGCTCTTCACTTTTTAGGAGCCTCACCAGCTGATCCTTCGACAGGCCCCTGAACTCATCGGTCACACACACCTAAAAGGAAGCAGATGATAGGCAGAGTTGAAATGCTTTCATTCAGATTAAATGCTGATGGTCAGAAAAAAACAGATTTCATGTATATCAATCTTCGATTTACAAGAAAAATAAGGAACAGATTTTGACAGAAACACTAGGGATGGGAACTGGTTCCAAATTGTCCGATCCATTGTAATTGTAGCGCTCTGAGGTTTTTCATTATCTTAAATCATATGCCAGCATGTTTTTCTGACAGTTTTGTGCTGATAAATATCTGCGGTATGACGTCAGAATCTGTTTCTACGCAACTTGAACTACAAACAAATGGGAGTCATTGCGTAGAGGAAGACAAAAGGGGAAAAAACTCATACTTTTTTCACACAAAAAAATGCTAAAGTGTTACTTGTGATGTCTGTAAAATTGGTGTACTGTATTTTAACTAATGTTATAAGGCAGAAATTCAACACTGTGTCCAGACTCAGAGATGTTAAAACAGCTGTGGTGACGCTAAAAAAACCTGTGTAGGACTACTGTCTTTCATGTGAGAAAATGTAACCTACATTAACAGGGAAATAGATATAGAAACAAACTGATAAGTAGAATAAATAATGGATTTTGCATCAATCAGAGGTGTTAACTTGAGTCAGATTCGAGTCACAGATTTGATGACTTAAGACTTGGCGGCGCATTAAGATTTGATAAGGGCTTCAACATTAGTTAAGGGCTTTCAGGCATGGCCTGGGACTTGCAAAGACTTGATTTGGACTTTCAAAATAAATGACTTGGTCGCACCCCAGGTATCAATAAAGACAAATATTATCCCTGTCAGAAACAGTGCCTCTTATTATTATATTGTCTCCTACCTCCAGAAAGTGAACCTGAATATAGTTCTCTGTGAATTCCAGCATCTCCATGCAGGCGATCTGCTCCAGGAACTGAAAGATGCCCACACAGTTGGACGGGTCCATGTGGCCCTTGAGGAACCCTCCGCAGATGGACACCACCTCATTCAGCTGCAGCATGTCAGCCGCCACCATCAGCTCCTGGACGTTCTCCACCGTCACACTGATCACGCCTGATAGGGAAGCAAACATGATATAAAACAGATCTGATGGAACATGATGATGTGGGGAGTATCAGAGGAGATGCAGACCTGTGTATATGAAGTCCAGGAGAATCTCAAACACTTGAGTCTCCACTCCGAGGATCTGCACCTCCTCTTTATCCGCCTCCCTCATCCCCCCGGAGAACAGAGCGGAGAAGTAAGGGCTGCTAGCGGCGAGCACCAGGCGGTGGACCATGAAGACCCGGCTGCCCACCTTCAGACCCACATCACAGAAATCTGTGCGGAGCCGCATCTTGTTCATCTGGGCCAGGATGAGTCTGGCGTAGCGATCTGAGGCCAGCAGAGCCTGTTCCGACGCCTGGTTTGCCATGACAGCACCACCACAACAAGTGAATGCTGACATGGAGGTGGAGGACATAGCAGCTGGGGCAGGTCTGTGCTAACATGGAGGCCAGTATTCCCAAACCCTCCTCTCTAATGGGTGTCAGCATGAAACACACCTGCAAGACACACAAGCTCATGCATTAACAACAAAAACCACACTTTGCTGTTGTGTAACAACACAACAATGAGGCTTAGTCAGACATATTATAAAGAATATGCGTTTACAACGGACTTCCTTGCTTGTCTCTTGCTAAAGTCTTAGTGCATTTATAGAGAAGTTACTGTATATTCCTGATGCTATTATTAGCTATTAAACATTTAACAAAAAACGACGTTAGCCAGACGTGCTAGCCAACACAGACAGCCATTCACCCATCATATTCATCAGTTTAATAGTCCACTGAAATGAGACAACTTTACCACGAAACAACCCCTTCTATAAGAGTACAAATTCACGTGTATTGGGGGGAAAATATATGAAATCCAGCTTGTTTTTAGCCGTGACTTACCCATAAGTTTACTGATGAGGATGCAGGCAACTTCCGTCGCCCTGCAGATTGTCAACACATCCTCCACGATCGACTGCTCTGGTCTGGCGGTTGGATGTGTCCAGTCATGACTAGCCGATCCCCGATAGAGGTACTTTTTTTTTCTCCACTGACCCTTGTTGTCGGCATGTCCGTCCTGAGAGACAGAGCTTAACATGAAGGTATGAGTTATTTAGCCTAAGTTTGAATTATTTTGTGCTTCCTTCCTTAATTTTGGCCTGTTTGACCTTAACTTTCGCCAGGTTGGTTGTAACACACAACACCAGATGGCAGTGTCGCCTTTGAACAAGCAGCTAAACAAATGGAAGTCCTTGACAACAGCCACAGAAACCTGTACATTTACATTATCATAGTATTCATAGCATACCAGCCCCCAGCACAATAGTACTTTTTCAGATACAGCCAGCCTACACTGTGTTAAAGGTCCCATGTCATGTTTTTCCGGTTATTACCCGTACCTTGTGTGTTATGAAGGTTTTTATGCATGTAAACGGTCTGCAAAGTCACAAACCCTGAAAGTACACCCTGTAGCGAGTAAAACTCTTAACACAGAAAAGACCTGTCTATGCTGCCCCAGAACGCCTCGTTGGAGATTTCTCTTTTTCCATTGTTTTCTTCCTGGGTACAGTGACGTGCCCATACCCAAACTGAGCCATTGGTCCGAATGGACCAATCCGTGGAGCCGTTACGTTACGTCCGCGGAGCCTCACACACACACACACACACACACACTCAATCTTTTCTCAGCTGCAGCTCCGCCGATTTCTCCTCCCTGAGACGGCGGGACGCGGCGAGGCTGTGAGGCTGTGAGTTTGTGTGTGAGCACACAAACAAACTATCAGCCAGGCTGCGGGTGTGTGTGTGTTCGGGCTATAAATCTATTTTTAGTATACCTGAACAATGGAATTATGATCAGTAGAAATGGCCATGACATGGGACCTTTAAACTGTAACCTCATTGACTGGACACTTGGCCTCTATGAGCTAGCTAACATACTCTTAGCAATGGGTAGTCCAGTTTGTTTTAATCAGTGGCTTGACATCAAATTGGATTTAAATATAATGTCGGAAACCTGTTATTAAACAAAATCTAGCACTGCTTGGGCCTGTCAGACCTTTCTGAGTTGAGGTGAAAAACACCAGTGACAGTTACAGAAAAAAGTCCTGTAACTGTCACTTGACTTGTATTTCCTGATATGTCAAAGTGTCACCCAGGATCTAACAGCCATTGTACTGTACTAGAAAATATGTGGTGGCACCAACTTTGGCAAATTAAAACTCAAAGACAGATATGTGCCAACCTGGCAACTCCCGTCGCCGTGTTTAGTTACATTTCCAGCTTTTCCTTTTATGCTAGAGGTGATCCTCCATTGCCATTATCTTAACTAAACAATAAGCTCATTGGACACAGCTTAAATAGACTCTAAGCCAATATAAGGCAGAGTTCACCCTTTCAATTGACGCAGGGCTCAACAATTGCCCGCTTGCCCAGGGGCAAATGAAAAGCCAAGTCAAGCTAATAAATCTAGAAACTCATTTGCCCAATTTGGTGAGTTCTAAAAAAGAATAAAGTTGAGAGATGCCAATGTGGGAAAAAGACAAAGTCGAAGCTGAAGCGTAGGCAAGCTATTGAATTATCCTGGAAACACACTATTATTTAGGTGGTGTAAGAGGATGTGGGTGAAACTCCACAAATAAATAAACAACTATCGGGGCAAGTACAAATGTACTTTGGGCAAGTCGATTCCAGACTTACTTGCGTAATGGGATAAACAAACCCAAAAATAGCTGTGAAAACCTCATAAAAAGCAAACACTAATTGGAATGTCCCCCCCTTTCTTTGCATCCAAATAACTGAAAATCTAGTCTTGAAATGTCCCTTTTCATTCCCGAGAGACTATGGAGATTTTCAGAACTTGAAAATAATTATGATGACATGACAGCCTTCCCTTAAGTAAATAAATAAATAGCGTTTAATGATGAAGTAAAACAAAGAAAATATACGTTTATATACTGCCAAGATCTGTCATATTCAGCTTTCAATTGATCTTACCCTGAATAAACTTGAACCTTTTTAAACCAAGCTATATAAATGTTGATCAAAACGTCTTAAACTTAAATATTAACATTTTCAAAGCAGGATGTTTTCTTTATCTTTTAATCAGGTTAGTTTTTTTCTCAATGGTAGCACAAGCACTGTCACTTTCCACACAAGCCTGAGGTGTGTTAATCACATTACGTATTTTTAGCAGTCGTGAAGTGATCAGAGCTGTTTTGCAATTCAAGAGCCTCATTAGTTTCTCATTGAAGTTTGAGTACAGCCACTATTCATCAATGGACCGTACATGCTATTGAGGAACATACATGTTTTCTACAAGTCCAGGATGGTAATATGTCCATGGGACGTTGGTATAAATAACTGAGACATTTGTTGTTTGTGGCTTCTGGCTTTTTATATCAAATCAATCTTTTAAGCAAATTGACATTGCTTTAGGTGTTTAATTTCCGATCTGAACATGTGTCTTTTTCTTTTGCCTTTTGTTCTTTAGGCTGTTGCCCGGGCAGGTGCCTCTTGTAAAACAGGTTTTAGTAAGTAGGTGAGGTGTTAAAATAAATGTGAAAGTAGTGACACCGCCTTCTTTTGGTTAGAGTTGTTCTGTTACAGTATGATTTTTTTATTTGTAGTCTTTTTAAATGTTTGTGCTTGTCACGAGCATGAGGATTATTTTCACCAATAATAATATCCCTTCACTGTGGTGATGGGAGCAGTACGATTTCCCTGCTCCCAGAATCTCTAATGTAGTGGGAGAAAAAGGTCAATAGTGTGAGGGTCATCCTATGGAAAGCGGTCACCATAATTACCATTCGGGTTTAAGTGCAGGGTATGTCTGACTTTTTCATCAGGGCTCTGTTTTCTTGGCTAGACGATGCTTTGACCAGGAAAGAAAAACATCATGAATGAAGCTTAAGGCTTCTTATGGGAGTAGGTAGAGTTCAGCGTTTACTGACTACTTGGCCATCAAACCAGATAATGCAAAACAAGTCATTAAAGCGCTCTGTGGAATTATTTTTTATTATTTTTTCCATGATATTGCGCACAACGTATACTCGAAAAATCTCTGTTGTATGATGAATGTATTCAATTTTCTGTTGTTAATACATCTTCTTTCTTATTTCTAATATCCCTCGATTGTATTTCAAATGGTGTCTTGTACATTTTTGTTCTTATCTTGCTAGACAAGGCTCCTTTCCTCACCTGACAGGACTTGTAAACTGCGTAACCCTTCTTTATCTTGGCTTGGTTCACCACCTACAATGTACATACAGTATTGTGCTTTCAGACCAACCTGGTTTCTGATTTGAACTCTGAAGCTTCTCTGCAGTGTTTCAGCCCTTTGCAAAATTAGTTTGCTGGCTATGTGCCTGCTGGTTCTTTTTTGAATCTATTTGAGATGTGAACTCCTGCAGTGAGATTGTCCTGAGAGCTTAAGGAATACAGAGGTTCTTCTTTTATTATAGGTATTTTATTTTATATACTTTTTTGGGTACCACTTTACAATAAGACTACCCTTATAAAGGGTTTACGGATAGTTTGTAATTCATTTATTAATTAGGTTGTGAACACTTTATAAATCATTAATAAGCTTTTATATGACATGAGATAAACAGGGCAACTGTGAACGGTTGCTTGCCAAATAGTGAGCCCACATTTATCTGTACTGCTAAGCCTTATATTGGCTACTTAGCTTACTTCATCTTCTTCATCAGCCAGCATCCTTGGTATCTGTAGTTCACTGAATTGATTCACTAAGTAGCCAATGTAAGGCTTAGTCATCTTGCCAAATTGTGAGCCTGTGTTAATGTATGAAAACTAAGTTAGAACTGGTTTATAAATGGTTCTTGATGATTAATAAAGTGTTTACAACCTAATTAATAACCTAATTATAAACCCTGTATGAATCCTTTATAAGGGTAGTCATATTGTAAAGTGGTACCCTTTTTTTTTACCTGTTTCAAAGCAATGGGATCCTCTTGCATTCCGTGTCTTTTAGGTTAGGTTTTTGCTAATCTTATTTGGTTGCTGTTCTGAATTGGCATTTTTTTTTAATGGTTTGTCAGCAAGCAGTATAATGTTTTCTCATTGTAAGATCTAGCTCAGTGTCACCTCACCTTTCAGGGTGATTTCAGCACCTTACTTTGACTGTTACAGGTAAAAATGCTCTTTAAATATGTAGGATGCCCTATTATTAATCATGATAGAACCACTTTGGGTCTAAATAACACAATCAAATACAAAGGTGTTTGCTTTTGGCCCATGGTCCACCATTATATTTCAGTTTAGGCCCTCCATGGAAAAAGTTTGTGCTCCCATGTTTCAAACTGGTTAAATCCAGGGTTCATGATACAGTGTAATCTTAATTTTTCTGTAATTTAGGACACAGATTATTAATGCAAGAGACACACTGATGTTTGAATTGGGTCAAAAGGATGACATAAAGCTTAAAAATCCCTATGGGCTTAAGTGTTATTATCCTAAATATTTTGTAGAATATGTAGTAATCTGCTTTCAAGGTTTTGTTTAACCACTACTGTACATTGGTCCTTATTGTAAGTAATCAGATATGTTGTGATCTTGCCTATACTTTAAAATGATAGCAAATATATATATATAATAAAATAGTGCCTGAAAAGAAAAAAATGAAATATAGGCCTATGTTAAAAACTTTCCAAGCATAATTTCAAACTTTTTTAATGTGAATCATTTAACATAACTCCTCCAGGTTTTGAAACAATGTTCTGTCTTTATTTACTAGTTTTTCAGTTTTGCCATTACCTTTACAACCCAATAACATGAGCAGCTATATTGTAAAAATAAATAGATACATTAATTCACACATATGCACGACATACAGACTAACTGTTTTTTAGAGAGGCTTCAAAGAAAATGTAGAGCTGGTATGTTAAATGGTTCAGTCTGTAGCCTACATGCTGCTTGGCAGGCAACAGCATCGCTTGCCTTCAGCCTATAAGCCAGCTATAATGTGAGCTAGTAAAAAAGAGGGGGGAAAAAATCCCTTTTATCGATTCTGCCTCCAACATAGCAACTGGTCGCTGATTGGCTGACGTGCTGCACGTTCCCGGCTTCCCATTGGCTCATCGGGTAGCGTGAAAACGTTGGTATCGGACGGAGACAGAGGGGAGGACAGACTCGATTGGCTCAGGGCAAACTGAAAGCGAAAACCTCTTTCCTGAGAGCCTGCGAGACAGTTGATGGTGTGTGTATTTTAGGCGTGACTCCAAAGGTAATTCGTCCTGCTGCCCCCCCCAGCCAGGGCTTAAATCGAGAATTATAAAGCAAAATGTCTATGAATTTAAACGACCGAGTTAGGAGACTGAGGGGTACCGACAAGGAAGAAGGAAAGGGAGGAAAGTAGAGACATACTGTGTATGTGGAATGAGCAATAAAATATGTGGGGGCTGGGCTTTTACATAGATTAAACCCATTCAGGGAGCTAAGGAAAATAGGACTTGGCAAGCAGTGTAAGCTAAATTGCTGTGAAAGCAAATAGCTTTGGGGACAAGCTAGGTGGGAGTGTGTTTCAGGTCAACGGAAATGTAGCAAAGGCCTAGCTTGACCTTTTCAGCCTTCATTCTTTTATACCATCCTGTACATGAGCTAGAAAAATGCACTGTTTCCTGCCCCTCCTCTTTCCCTGTCTGTGTGTACCCCACACACTTTCTCTACCCACTCTCCTTGTCTTTTGGACACTCACGAAGCCTGACTGAGTCAGCGCTGCTGGTACACTCTGTCCTTTCCATCTCCTCTGCATCTGGTCCATCTCTTCTGTCTATGGTCCATCCTAGCAGATGCTTGCCTGTCCACCAGCTCTCTTTGCTGACACAGGTAAGAGGTAGTAATCCATTGCCTGGAACTGACGCTCACCCAAGCACATCCATGCCCTCTCCACCTCATTAATCCCTACCTAACACACACCTTATGTGATGGATGAAAGAGGCCACCTGTTGCTAGGTCACGGAGGACCAATGGTGGTGTCACCCAGGGTTGTCCTCATCATCAGTTGCTATATCATGGGTTAAAACAGGTTTCTCATGGTAGATGGTGCTCAAGTTAATAAAATAAAAAAGTTGTGGTGATAAAACTTAACTACGATTTCAGCTCAGTTCTAAATAAAATGAGCAATTGCCAAATACACGTGTCTGTAGCAGGTAAAAATGTCATGCCCCCTGTCAACATGGCATAGGGGTGTGAGATGATATTGATACACTTGAGTATTGCAATATTATGATTTGTGATACTAAAGTTATTCCCTAAAACACCTGGTTAATTTTGAATAAGGTTTACATGCAAAGATTCAAATTGCAAAAAAAGTAAGACTATGTTACAGTGATTGTGGTAAATGCAAATCCACTGTTCTGAACATGTTTTAGATTGTATTCATATTGTGGTTTGTTCTATATTCTGGGACATGTTTCCTAAAAACTCATTAAGAAAATCGCAATCTATGATTTATTTTATATTTCTGCTGTCTAACGAGCTCTGTTTAAAATTCTAAATCATTCTCAAAGATTTAATAAGTGGCAGACAAAATAAATGGAATATCCAATAGAAATGTTCATTTAAGAGCATGATAAGAGACTAAACTCAAGCTGCTGAAGCTTGCTGTTACCCAAAGTGGAGCAGCATTCTTTCCAGAAGCTTCAGGAAAGTTGAGTTGAACAATGCTGGACGTTATTAGTGAAGAAAGTTTGATGGATTGTTTTGTAGTGACTCAACGGCGGCCCGGCTGAGTAGGGAAAGGGCCTGCACATATCCTGCTATTGTCTTATCGCTTCCTTTCTCTTCCATCTGTCCACAGTGCGTCCTCCGGTGCCCTCGCCGCCTCCTATCTCTGCTGAACCAAGGATAAGCTCATCGCACGACAATGGCTCCACTAGAGACAGGAGGTAAAAACCAGATAACACCTTGTCTTGCTTTGTATTTTAACATTTTTGCTACCCAGGTGGAAAATGTTTTACCCCAAATGATAAAAAGGTTAGACATTTCTTGGACATTAACTGTTATATACTGAGAAAAAAAAGCAATGGATCACGCAAGTTGACAAAACCCTCATCAGTTTATTGTCTTTCAGCAAGAAAAAGGTCAGGATCTCACATTGCTTAGCTTCACCCGAGGAGTTTCCTCAATCCCCCAGTGGAGTTATATTTTTATAAGAGGCTTAATCACGCTCCTTCCATAAACCAACCTCAGAAATACATTTTACAGTTTCTCTGTACAGAGTATCTATTGTCCTCAAACTTGAAAAATGTGCCAAGTTCAACATGGATTCCTTTCCTCTTAAGCTATGTAGGCTGCATGTCATGAAAAACATTCATAGCTCGAGCAATGCCACAGTTCAAGTAATGGAGGCAGGATACTTCCGGACCTCTGGCAGTTCACACAAACATCGGAGGCCACATCATACCGACACCACCAAGGAGAGTGCATTTTTGTGGCAAATGTCAACCTCTCATAACAGCATTACCTTCTCCACCATCATCATCGTCAAACGTTGCAACAATAGAAACACTGTTGGATTGCACTTTCTTCTAGCTTTCATCTTGTGGCATGTTTATAGAAAAAATATATATAGAATACAAAAAGCTTATACTTCTTTGAGTAACAGAATATAACATACAGTACTTCAGATTATGTTTTGATCAGCACATCAGCAGGTGTACATAAATTGCCCTCCTTTTTGCCCAAATGCGATTACGGGACTCAACGTAAGGGACGAAGTTTTGCTCACTATTAAGTGCTTTGGTCAATGGTTATAACATTGAGTATGCTCTTACAATGGTATTCTACAGGATGTTAATGCTACATAAGTATCCACTGTATATGAATGTCTGTTACGAAAGGGGCAAATTGTCAAGATGCACCACGACTTTTTCACATATTCACACGTGGCATTTACCCAGAAAATGGTTTGGTCCACCAAACCAGTATGCCGGAAACAGCCTGTTTACAGCACCATTTATCCCCCTTCACAAATGCACTAAGTAGTAGTAACGTAATTATTATTCCGGAGCACGCGATGGTACATTTTAAACACAGAAAAATATTTCCTAAAATCACACAGATTATATTTTGTAGAGAAAATAAAGTTGCGCAAAGAATTTAGGGTTCTATACACTTAGTTTTTCAAGTTCACATAAGGGCACATTGGTTTAACTGATTTCCTCCCTCTTAAATCTCTGTGATTGGACACAAATTCATTCTTTCTCTTATTCTCAACATCTCTGCTGTGATTAGATCTGTATGTGCGTTCAATTTGTCACAATGGCAGCAAATCAGAAAACTGGAGTAGGTCATTCCTGATTGGCTTTTGTGTCTCCAATCTGATTCTTACTCTTATCAGTTACTTAGGGAGGGGGGAAGCATGATAAGCAGCTCTAAATAAAGTTTTGGTGACGTGCCTATTTTAATGAACTTTAGTTAGTTTGTCTTCATTTATTAGCTTGAAGCTAAGCTATCTTGGTTAGGCTGCTAGCCAGCTAACGTCTGCCGTTTATGCAGTAGCTTATAGGCTTGCTTCGTGATTGCTAGCTACACGGCTAAGGCATTGTTAGTCTGGAGTCATGTATTGGCTTCAATATTTCAATTAATTCATTACATTATACAACCTGTCGGCAATCTTATAAAACAAGAAGCGGTACCCTCTACTGTTTAAATGTACGCAAATGTGCAAAACAGAGTGAAAGAGGTTATTATTGTATGCTTATGTGGATATAAGCATTTTTCTCTTTCGCTCAAATTAGAAATTTCTTTACATTTCTCTACTGAATATAATGTATGTGGTAGCTTACTTTTCTGTGTTCAAAATGTTCCATAACACACTCAGAAATTAGCCACAAATATAACTCCATAATAACCAAATATATCTCTAAACTATTTGTCGGATTTTCTGAACTAACTAGAGAAATGGACATCTCTAGCAACATCAACTCTGCTTGTAAAAGCTAAAGTTAAACAAAGGTGCAGCACCTGATTTCTCTGGTTTTCAACATCCCTACCATAAAATGTGTCCATTAAACAAATGGGAATAAATGAAGTACAAAAGAAAATATTAAAAGCTTAAACAGTCTCTTTGAAAAAAACAAAACCAAGTTCAAGCTGACATTCAAGTTCCAGTCCCACTTCAATCTGTGAAATCCCATTCACAAAACCGATGGAATCACTCTAGTGCAAAACTTTACACGATGCACCTCAATGCAGTCATTCTCACAGGATACAGTAAACATGTCCTTTTGTCTCTTTCCCGTTGGATTACATTTCTGGAGCGGCAGGCGGGAGCCCCGACGTGTGTTTTGGAGTCTGTAATAGTTTGTGTTCCTCTGCATGTTGGGAAGGCGTGGCTGCAGCTTTGGCGTGAACTGGATGTGTCAGCCGAACATCCAGGGCATCATTATGTTGCACTAAGGAGTGCAGGCGATAGTGCAGGACAAGTTCTTTCAGTGAGCAGTGGGCGTCGTATGGCTCTGCAAATCCGTATCCGTGCGGTGTGCTGTAGACCATACAATGCTTCACTTCTTCATTAACGCTGTAAGAAACAATAAAATGACATCGATGAGTGTCAGCTCAAGATTCGTCACAAATACATCTGATATAGTTTTCCAAAAATGTTATACTCACACAACAGAGCAAGCGTAGCATCCCTGTTTACTGCTCTCGCGGATCAGGAACGTTCCGGGAGCTTTTCCTTGGAGCATCTCCTCGGCCTGTGTCCGGCTCATTTCACCAACAAACCAATTTGTCTCCTCCTGATGTGGCAAATTCTTCTCGTCTCCTTTTAACACATAAGTGCTGAAAAACAAAACAAAAGTTGTATTGTAACACCTCCGTAATCTCATTTTTAGATTATAAGAAGCATTCTTGAACTTTGTTTCCATAATTAATTAGTTGAAACGTACTCATCAAGGCTGTCACTCAGAAGCCCCAGCCAGTCGTTTATGCGTTTCTGCCTTACGCCTTTGTGATTTAGCCAGCTGCAAGGAGAGGTGTAAACAAAGGTTTTGCTTTAATACAGAATACTACTTTACAGAGCAGCTTCAGAATGTATTCCCACCGACAGCACAAACAATACTCTGATAATTGACTTACTTGAGGTACAGGTCTCTGATGTTGCGCAGCTCTATGAGGTCGGGCCGCAAGCTGTTAATTTTCCTGTCCGTCTCTCTGTAGTCCTCCACCTGCGTTCTCAAGTCTTCTTCCAGATGGATTTTGCTGTCGTAGATCTCCCCTAGACGACACTTCAGCTTCTCATAATTTATCAAAAAGCTAAAGGGGGGAAGTAAAAAAGAAACACCGGTCAGATGGCTCTACATGCAACCATATTACACAATTTTAGGTACACTTTTTGGGACGATAAAAATACAATAAAAACCTATAAAGCTGCAAATATTATTCGATTAGTTGTCAGAAGAGAATATCGTAGTGCATAAAACAAGACTTTTGATAATGTCATCTTGGGCTTTCGGAAACACAAGTTGACATTTTTAAACATTTTGAGACACGTTATAGAGTGGACAACTTATTTGATATTTACTGTAGAAAAAAAACAACAGATTATTAACGTACCTCTCCAGATCTTTGTCGGCTCCTTCGGACTGATTGTTCATTTCAAACTCCTCTCCATAACGCTCCTGTTCGCGACACTGCTCCTCGAAGATCAGCATCGTCTCGTTGAAGGCCTCAATTGCCGTTCGTTTCATTTGGATCTCCTGAATCACAAGGAACACATCCATTCAGAAAATGTCTACTTTTTAAACAAGTACTGATGTTACCACAAATCCATCAGGGTTAATTTAATACGTTGATTTTTACGTGTGAGGTCTTTGTGAAAGTTTCATAAAGGTGATCAAACTCCTTGGACTTCTCTTGATACTGACAGTGAACCTCCTTTAACTTTCTTCCAGCGACATCTACATTATCCTCTTTCACCTGTAGTTAACAAAAAATACACTTAAATTAGTACAATGATCACGCTATTAATACTTTAAAAAAATGTCTGACTGTCAAATTTGTCAAGCAAACATAACATAACGTTGCTCACTAACCTGCTGGAAGCGGGACACAGGATTGGTTAGCATTAGGTCCAGTGTGGCGTTGTACTCCACCAACGGATGGTGCTGATAGTGCCAGATGAGCTCCACTACTGATATGAACGTGAGGGGGTCCGAGAAACCGTACTTCCCATCACGGTGGTAGATCTTAATCAGCTTGTTGTGCCCGTCTTTCCTGAGAACATGAACGGCAAAAGGAACACGATCAGATTATTGACGTCAAGTAAAATGTGATGTTATGATTAGATCTTTTTTTACCGTAACGTCAGTGTGAAGTCTCCTTGCAGCTTTGTGGATGCGTCACGCACCAAAAAGGAGCCATCAGGTGTGTCCCGGAGCTTCTCATTCACCTCGTCCCTAAGGGGAAATCAGTTAACAGTTAACGGATGTAACATACAAACGCGTTAAACAACAACACATACTTTGAGAGAATGATGGCGTGTTTGTAGTGAAGATACCTTACCTGGTTACATCTCCCCAGTACCACTCTGCGTCCTCTATGGTATATGTAGGGGGCGAAAGGCAGTTGTTGTTCATGGTGGAGGACACTGGCTTTGTTGACCTGGGAGGGAGAGCTACAAGCAAAATAGAGGACAGATAGGGTTAAATATCAGGATAACGGTTTCTTAGAAAGAGCTCTATCAGAGACTGTAAAGCATTAATCTAGTGTGAGATCACCTTTTGTTAACACCAATATTGCAATAGAGGATATGCGCATGTATAAGTAAGTGTTAAGGAAATGGTGAACGTTTGCTACCCCCCACCACCACCAACACACACTCTGTCATACCCCTTTCTTGGTGGAGCCTGTCATAATCTGAGGACAAGCCCAGGCATGTTTCCAACATGTATCACTCGTTAAATCATTACCAAGTGTGGTCAGCACTAAAAAAGGGAAATGTGGCAGTTATTCCTCATTTACGAGCATTAACAGTCAACAAATATGGAACAAGTTTTATTTTATTTTCCATAGATTCTCTGCTTTTAAGCGTCGAGTTGCCTTTGCATCTAGCAAAGTTTGCAGCAGCCATTGCCTGGCACTGCCATGAAGTGCATGAAAGGCATTTAATAAACCATAAATTACATTTTGAGCCCCTTGGATTACCCCTTCCCATCGTTATAACCATTGCACGCTTAAAGACCCTTCTCAAGTTTTCCGTCAAACTTAAAGGAATAAAAACCTGTGAGTCTGGCTTAAAGCGTTTTCCTAAAAATGAAAAAGGAGGGCAAACCGCATCAAGAGGAGGTGAAGGGCGATATATTTCACTGCAGGACAAAAGTGCCTTTCATGGGGCAGTTAGGGAGAATACAAGAGCACCCTCAGAGAGGAGAAAATGTGGGTTTCTCCCACCATCCGCTCTCCGATTTTCTGACCTTAAAATAAACAAAAGGCAGGTGCAGCAGCACAGTGGCATGCACGAAACGCAAAGCTGCGGCTCCTGAACTCAGCAAAATTAAATCTGCACACCTTCCCCCTTTCTGTTTCCTGCCAAGAAAGTCAACAGGCTTCCAAAACCCACACGCACATACCAGCACAGACAAGAGCCACGTAATTTAAGTAAAGAATAATACCAAAAAAGCAGTTCTGCACTTTCCATAATAGCAAAAACACATAAAAAGCTAACACTTGAATTGACACTTAAACGCAACAGCACATAGCCTACCTTAAAGGAACAATGAATTGTATCTGTATTTTTCTCAATTGTATCAACTGTAGTTTTTTAAAATACTCAATGTATGGGTAAGCAATTTTAATGCGCTAATCAAATGAAATTAGCTTTTTTTGTTTTGAAGAAGAACCCATAGCAGTGCATTATAAGTGTTATACGCCTTTGTAATAACGCTTAGGTCAAATTACAATTATGAAGTGTTGGTGAGTTGCCGGAGTTAAGTCATGAGACGAGCTGTCTAGTCTGCTTGCCTATAGCCTACTTTGAGAGCTAGCACACAAATTAACCACGGCTGGCTGCAGAGGAGAACAAAGCAGTCGTTTCATGCGGCGCTCATTAACGCACCCTCAACTATATTCCCTTTCAAAATGCAATCTGTACACCGCCATACGCCTTCAGCAAATCGCTTTTGGTTCACGAGGACAGGCAAAACCGCCATGCATTTGTGTCCCAAGTTTTGTCACAAGCGCTGGGACAAAAGAAAAGCCACTGCGCCTGGTCACAGAAAGGTATTACGTAATTGGCAAGTGAATTGCGCTATGCATGCCTGGGCAAAGCCACTGGGGGAGCTCAGGACTGAGGACCTGGCCATTATAACGTTTTAACTAACACCTGCATAGCATTTGTGGAAATGTCAGCTTTATTACAGATATTACGCAACATAATAGCAGCTAAAGGAGAAAGCAGAATATGTTTTTTCGACTCCCCCCCGAATATAAAAAAAAGGACAATGGCTGCCTTTAAACTTAGCCTACCTGGTGCTGCTTGATCCATTTCGATGTAGAATAGACCTTCGGGAGGATAAACCATTCCTGTTTCAAAAGAGTAGTCCAGGTTGCTGTCTTTGCGCGTAATACAAAAGAATGCACGTTTCTTTTGCGGCAAATTGAGTCAATGCATTGGCAAACGCCACGTCCTACATAGATGAGGACAAAAAAATCTCCTTCGATTCCGAGTCCATGAAACATCCCAGAGTCCTGCGGTGTGTTCTCAACATATCCTGACTAAAGGGGTTATTTCTGACACATCGGTTGTCAGTTCGTGCCTTCTCGCGGTACGGCGGAGCTCTACTTTACTTCATCTCGGAAGTGGAGCGACTTTAAAGGGCTGTTCGTAACATCATCTTGGCACCGTCCAAAATGCTCCAACAGGAGGGGGGGTGTCTTTTTTATACATGATTCGTCCTCACATAAAACAAACCCAGTTAAGTTTATATTTCATATCCAAACAAAGATAATCTATTTTAAGTATATTATGCAAATGAATATTGTATAACTTGAATTTAATCCATAGATACTGCGTATTCCTCATCCGTAACCCCCTTAATTGTAATGGAACATTCCAGACCTTTTCATTCAGTTCTCCTCAAGCTGCACTGTAACAGCTGAACAAATCTTTGCAGGGCATGAATGGAAAATAAAAACGTAGTCTATTATATGGAATAATTTAGAAAGAACACAATCTTACATATACCATATATGTTTTAATATTCACAACAAGTTATAATTAAATTATTTCCTGCCATTTAAGCTTTGCGCACATTTACTGGCGTGTGAATAGGTTGCAATAGATGACATCATGCTTTAGGCTCTTTGATAATTCAAGTGTCTTCAGCTGTTCGGCATCCAGAGAGCACCAGACTTCAACCCCTTTGTCTGAGAGGGGACAGAGTTGCCTGCCTATTTGGCAACTGTGTATTATATTCTCGTTGAGCTTGTCAAACATGTTCTGCAGCAAAAATGGAACGTAATTATTGCTGCTCTGACATCGACCTGTTCAAGACACGATAGGTGTTACCACCTGTTAACATCAGGTTTTTTTTTATGGTGACGCATTCTGCAGTTTCTTTCTTCATACGCCAAAAAAAGGATCAGGATTATTATTTCCTTTTGCAATTGTGTTGGATGAATACATGCATTGTTGTTTGTTCATGACACATGATGACACTGCACCATCAATTTAAACAACCAAGGCCTCCAACACCAGCTGACGTTAGTGGCTGCAGGGAGAGTGAAACAAGGCCGGCATGGTCAGAGGTCTGTCTCTGTTGGTGTCCAGGCGTTTATGGCCGGTCCCCTTTTGACCCAAGGACAGAGTGTCAGGGAATTAATTGCCTCAAGCATTCCTTTTTCCCATCAGTAAGACGATTCTTTCCTGGATCCAGTCAGTGCCAATGAAACGTCCTAAACCAACTTCCATGATGGGGCCATATATTGGCAAGAAAGCAATGCTGAAGAATGCTGATCTCACATGTACAGAAAACAAAATCAGCAGGTATTTCAGTCAAATATTTGTTTACATTTAACGTTAACATTCTTTTATTGTATTATTTGCATGTTGTGTGCAAATGTTGTTTACACACAAGCAAACTTTCCAAATGGTAATTTTGGGACATGACACGACAGTCTGGATTTCCATTGGTAATCCTCTTAAAAAAATTGGCAACCTATTTGTGGCCTTTGGTGGCTTTCAAAGGCATCACTTTTTTAACATATAGGTCAGTGAACAGCAAAACGTGCACGTGTATGTATAGGAAGGAATTTAGCTGTCGAAGCAGAATCAAGGCAGACTGCTACTTTGATTTTGTATACCAGGAATCAAAAGTGTATAGGTTAACTGATATCACTTTAAATTTGTTTTCTGTAAAGTATCCAAAAATGCATATTGTCTTGATTGCCTACCACTTATAAAAGTGAATGTTTAGTGGCAGATGTTGGCATGCATTATATCCACCATTTGACATGTACTGTATGTAATAGTGCAGGTGTGTGTATGTGTATGTTCTCTTGTGTACTTTCCATGTGTTTCCTGCTTTAAGAAGCCCTGAGGCCTGTCACGGCATGTCACTTGGCTGCTTTCCACCCCCCCCCCCCCTTCTGGTGATGGAAGAGTACAGCCTTTCACCTTTGTCTTCTAGGCCTGAACTCTGTGACGCAGTTCTCCAACTCCACCTCTTTAAACTAAGGCTGTCAATAAATTACAACGGTGAATCAAGTTGATTACATTACATGCTGATTAATTAATCGCTTTTAATCCCATTTCTCCCATTTTGCTTGGAAAGTCCCCTGAAATGAAGATGTCTCGACTCAAAAACATTACATATTGTTTGCACAGGAGTGAATTATTGAGAAGAATTATCACAAGTGGCATTAGAAATCTTATTATTTCTAATCATGTTCGGGTGGGGTGTAGGAAAACCCGGTAACAGGGAGGGAAGCCAAAAAAGTATTCATTTTCACCAAACACAGAAAAAGCCGATTTGAACTGTTAGGTGACTTTAACACATTTTCGTTAAAAATAAAGACTGGTGCTATCAGAGGCTCAGATCTGAATGACCGCTCCAGGTAAAGCGTCAGATTTTTGGAGCATCTTCACAAAGTTGAAATTGTTTGAAATATGTTGCCTCATAAATATTACGAGACCCTAAAAATGGGGATGAACGATATTAGATTTGTTCCAATATTTTCCACCTGGTTTGGCGTTTATCATCACCATGACCGAAACACACACTCAAGGCTCTCTTGTATTTGAATAAACATATGCGTGCCTACTGTTATCATAATGGCCCACTGGCAAATAAAAACATAAAATACAATTATTTTTCAAATCACATTACATTACATTTAATTTGGCTGATGATTTTATCAAACTCCTAACAACAAGTGCAGATATATTCACTTCAAGCTAGTCATACCATTGTAAGTGTTGGTGAATAGTTACAAGGCCCAAGCTAACTCAAACTCAAATAACTGTTCAAATTCACTATGCAAATTAAGACATAACTACTTCCTCTTAGGTTAATGTAACATATCCACCTGTCATGTTGAAGTAAATGTTTTATTGGCAGATAGATTGGCTGAATTTGTTTGACATATTTAATTTTAAAACCTTTATCTGCCATCCCAGTTAGACTAGAGATACTTTTGAGCATCCCTACACTGAAAAATGTAGGATAGCCTTTGTGTGTGTCCTGTGTATGTGTCCTGTGTATGTTCGCCCCGTTTGTGTACGTGTAGTGACCAGGGTGAGGGAGGGCTGACTTGCAGGATAAACCTTTAGGCTTTGCACCTCAGATCCAGGCAGTCCTGATGGGATCAGTGAAGGCTAATCGTAAGATTAACGGGATAGGCTGATACTGCAAGCCTGCCAGCTGCCTGCTAGCTGATGTGACTCATCTTGATATCCACCACCGCAATATGCCACCGGACTGTGGGAGTGCTGGGAAACGCTGCAGGAGTTTCAAATTAATAGACAGATGTTTCTCTGTGCTAAATGCAGATAACAGTTTGACTGTAATGCTGTTAGACTTACATTTTTGACACTGACCAGCAACTTAGAGTGAATATTATAGGCAGCAAATATTAGGGAGAGTCGTGTAAGAGATTTGGTCATTTATCTGGTCAGGAAAGGAGTGTCAGGATTGGAAATGGAGTCATGGAGAATGGCAAACAGGATTGTTTTTGTGCCCTCGAGGTTATTAGGTCAGTGGTTCAAGTGAACTATGTGGTGAAATTACGGAAAGAGCTTTAATCCCCATGTTTAAGAGTGTTAATGTGTACATGATAGGCCACCCGCTGTCATTGAGCCAGCCACACTAAGTGACAACAACCATTTGTAGAATCAGTGTTATAATCTCTGGGCTTTTTAGACTAATGCTTGTTTACACCTTGTCCACTAACTGTGTCATGGAATTTAGTAATCAACTGTTTTCATATTTCCCGTACGGGGTAACGTAGGACGCGTTTTATCAGGATTTGTTTTGTTTGTTGTGGTAAAAAAAGGAAAATACGCGTAGGCACAACGCGGAAAAACCATGTCAGGAATGAGTTCAGTTTAGCCATGTCGGTATCTGTGTCATGGTCTCGCGCTGTAGCCCTGGGTGAATTGCACATCTCTCAAATCTTCTGTACTGTAGTGTGCTGCTATTCACGGCCATTGAAGGGCTGCATAATGGCCTTGGCAGGGCCTTCGACATTCACCATGGAGAGACTGTGGGGTTTCCCTGATCGGCGGCCAGAACCAGCACACAAAGCACGCAGTAGTTCTGCCAGAGGCAACTCAACTGTGGGCAGAGTGTAGGGCGGCTATGGTCTGGCCCCCAGGACCCTGCCATTGTGGAAATGTAAGTGGGGACAGTGTCTGAACGGCTTGAGTTGGAACAGAAAACTTTGGACGACCAAAACTATGAGCTTCAAATAGCTGGGCCCTGGGAAACATAGCGTGTTCTTTTAAAGGAGGTCAAAGAGAAGCCAGAAAGAGAAAAAAACAAAACAGAAAACCAATGTTTGGTGGATGTCAAATTGGAGGCTACTGTTACTATAGACATCAGAAAAACTGACATGCCATTTTTCCAAACGCATCAGCGTGTGTCTGCCTCTCTGTCGCTGTCCTCTGCACCCGTTGGTCACACACACTCATCATCTGTCACTCCACTCTGCCTGAGCCTAATCTTACTAACAGAGGTGACATCTGAGGTACTCGTGGCATGCCACCAGATAGCGTTTACCAGCCATGTGTCTGAGTTATGCCTACGATGATGATCCTGTGGTGTCAGCGGCCTCTGTCTCAAAGAGGCTTTCCCCACCTCTCTGCATGAGAGGCACGCCAAGTAAAAGCCTGACCGGGAAGAGTGCATGTGTGATATATCAGTATATATAAGTTTGTTTCAAAGGGAAGTACTTGATTATTTTATCATTTTATTATAAGTCGAATTTCAAAGCCAATGGCCTTCTTCTATTAAAGAAATGTTTGCTTTTAAGAAACCAGGATGTAATACTTGGTATGTTTGCGATTCTTACAACTTTATAATGCAATTCACTTACACAGCATTGTCTTAAAAATGGTCAGCTATAAAATGAGTCATTACATATGCTTTTCTCCTAATGACATTACTAATGATCAAAATCTAGCAAGTCAACAACTTTGCCTACACAGCCAAGCAAAGAGCAGGTGCATAAACAAAATACTGAGCAAGATAGCTAATAAACTACCGTAAAAGCTATGTTTCCGTTATGCTGCTCCAATTCTGGCACAACAACGGTGAACACCTGAAAACCTTGTCGTCCTTATCACATCATTACAAATAATAAATAAAGTGCAATTCACTGATTCATCGGTGTTGCAAATATAGACAGCTAAAGCGTTACAAGTGCATTGTTACGCTAATAAACAAAAACTCAAAACACAGCCAAGCATGTATCAAGTGCAACAATAGAAGACATAGCTAGCTAGCTAATATGACGTACTGGCCTGTAGAGGTTACTAGTTTGTTGAGTGGCTATGTTGCCTTAAATGTCAGAAATAATAAAAACATTTCCATCACAGTTTCCAGAAAGTTGGAACTTTGCATTGCTTATCATTTTTAACAGTCAGAAACCGAATGCATTTTTAGTGGGTTTAAAGTTGTCTCTCTGCTTTATAAATTATACATTACTAAATGAAGGAATAAGTGAATAAGTTCTTAAAATTACCCATTTGTACCTATAAAAAACCCCTCTATTACGTCTGACTCATGCGGCCCACTTGCAAATTGTCATCAGCAGAACTTCTTCTGCGTTGCATCTTTATCTGTGACTCAACTATGAGTCTTTACAAAGAGGACGTCATGTGTGTCAGTGAGCAAGGGATTCATGGATGTAAGCTCAGAGAAGTTAAGCTAGTCACCTCACTCTCTTCTTCACACACACACACACACACACACACACACATTTAAACACAACACCACACACACACACACACACAACACACACACACACACACACACACAACACACACACACCACACACACGCACACACACACACACACACACACACACACACACACACACACACACACACACACCACACCACACAATCCCAGGCTTTCATGCAAAGCAAAATTGAGAAGCCGTGGACTCTTTCAAGCCCCTTGCCA
>NW_011370688.1:27912-40856 GCF_000735185.1 Notothenia coriiceps
CCCCCCCCCCTTATATAAAAGGACACTACTCTCCTCGGCTACGCAGCCATCACATCGGCACTATAACTCTATTAGGCACAGCTCCAGGACACACTAAGCAACCCATAGCCCACAATGGCATCATTGTCAGTGGGGATTGCATCCATTGTCGTCCATGCTACAGGATTTATTCCCCTCCTCCCATATTGTGACCTTCACCTCTGACCCCGCCTGCTATCTCACATGCTCGGGGACTGAGAGCTTGTGAGGCTTTATGCCTTCCAGATCTTAAATGCTCCTTTTACAATGACCCAAACCTGCTAAGTGGCTTCTCTCCACAGCACCAGTGTTGAGATGATTCAGCCTCACAGCAGCAGAGAGAGAGAGAGAGAGTTGAGATGAGGGAGGGGGGGGTCGCAGTATGGAGTTGTGGTTGGACTGATTGACCCTTGGAAAAGGTCAGTTGGAAGGCTCGAGAGGAGAGGAGCAGCCTAAATGGCTCTTTTCTCTTCTTGTTCTCCCCCTGGCCAGGGCAGAGACTCTGTATGGTTATTTATGAGCGTGTGGGAGAAGAGAGAGGGGCTGCAGTGAAACCCACCAGCCCTCTTTGTTTCCAGGGCTGGGCTGGGCTGAGGTGCCTGTCATTGGTTCGGTTCTGTCATATATACATGCACATGCACGGACACGCAGGCACTCAAACACCATTAAGATCCCAGAGCTGCAAGGACAGAGGAGAGGACTCTGTTGCGAGGCAGATTGGGAAAATTAGGTGTGCTTCACACAATAGCTGTCAGCAGTTTGATAGATGCCTCTCAGACATTTAAGCGCCATGAAACTTCAACAAACTAGAGGCCAATGACATGATCCTGAACTAAAGCTGGCAGATATGTTAGTATTATGTCCGAATTGTCCCAAGTCAAGATGTCTGTTTTTTTAGATAAGCGTTGATAAACTTTTATCTAAATAATTTAATGTGACTGTTGTAGATTAAGTGGCTATTTCTGGCACCTACGCAGGTGATGAATCTTGTCTTAAAAGTTTTCATTCAACATTATACAAAAGCACGACCAACAGAGCCATAACATTATTATGTTATTGTGGCTTATCATTGTACGGAGAGCTATTATGCTATCTATTACTTAAAACAAGTCTTACTAGAGTGCAGTTTACAGGTCGTGCATAAAACCACAAGATAAAAGATTTGAGTTGTATAGAAAGATAAATCAGAGTAGTTTTATTTCAGTCGAGAAGACATTGTTGAACTTTTCCATTTGTGGCCCAAAATGCATTTTTTAATGCACAGAAAATGGCAAAAAAGTAGTTTAAGTTCTTGAATCATGACTGAAGTTGAAATACGAGCAAGCTGCAAAATGTAGTCAAACCAGCAGTCAAATGTTTTTCTCCTTATGATTTTCAGTATTGTCCTCTACAATTGTAGCCGAACCACTTCTTAATCAAGTAAGTAGTTGATGCGTGAGATTGTCACGAGTCACATATTCCCCATGTGTTTGATATCCTAGAGAATAAATTAGCTGTGCCTTCCCTGTAATGCAAAAGTTACTGTTCACACCAGCGCTGCGCTCTGCCAGTGTAACACACACCACTTCTTCTGTTTTCCCCCTGACAAAGTTAAATCAAGCTTGAATTTCACGCTGAAGTCAAATGGTCATGATGTCATGGTTTGAGGACAGAATGACTCGGTTTGTCTGTTGACTGAGAAGGCCTATTCTTGCATGTTTGGGTGGGAGCGTAGCATATAATTGCAGAGCGGGATAGCATGAGGGGATGGGGGGAGGGAGAGAGTTAGCACGCAACATGAGTTTTGGCCCACAGTTGCTGGTGTGGGTGCCAAACTTGTCCAGAGGGCTGCTGTGTATATCTGTGCGCGAGCAAAGTTTCTGCTCAGCCTCGAGGCTCGCGCTGTTCCAAGACACATCTTTCATTTGCACACGCTGAATAGCTTAGGGGAGCCCAAAGGCAGTTTGGACTGGGGGACGGATCGCTCTTTTTTGGGCTTTTTCAGAAGGATGTTGGGTGGTTGCCTAGCTGTGTGTGTGCGCACGTAGGACAGATATTTTCTGGACGTGAAAAATTCTTCTGAGTGTCCCTTTTCAGCGAGAACCGTTGCATTGTTTAGTTGTCAAGTCAGTTGTTAGGGAGCAACCAAACCGCTGTACACGTGTTGCAGCCATTTGAGGATTACACTGATCCAAAAATCTGACAGTATAAGAAGAGAATGGAAAGCTTTGTCGGGCCTTTTCATATCCTCTCAGTGGGAGGTAGAAAGGCAAGACCTCCAGACCTGGACTTGCAGTGGTGGGTGTTAATGGGGATGGAGGGGGGCTCTCAACTGCCAACCAGATGGACAACCAAGCCCTGTGTATTTAGGGAGATCATATGGGATAACCTTGCAAGGACAGATTGACATTTTGCTGACAAAACAAACCAACCCTGTCTCGCACGCAAGTGGCCCCCTTTCGAATTTCACCCGCACTCTCATGTTCCGGGCGTACAAATGCTTTGAGTGGTATTTGCTTACATTGGTCTTAAGGAAGTTATTTCAGCATGTGTTAAGCACTCGGTCAGGAGCCATAACAATAAGAGGATAGTACAAAAAGAATCTAGGATTACACAACTCCTAGACGAACAATGGCAGCGTCGGTGACCTGTGTAAATGAGACAACCTTGAGCCGTGCGGGGGGCAAGTTAACTCATTTTCTGCGTCATACACTGGGATTTACCTTGATGGTTTAAAGCCACAGGTTGGGATGTACATCCAAGAAGACTTGAGAACGTCATCATCTGTTTAACTCGATCTTGCGACCTCGTTTATTGCGTTAAAAGCATTACACTACTTATGAAAAGATCAAGTAGTGTATATCAGCAGCAAACTAAAGTAGGTCTTAGAGTTGTACATCTAAATCTATTACGTTGGATTTATGTTAGCTAGTAAAGGAATCACACCAGATTAGATTCCAGCATGTGGTGCCTTTTCTGTTCCTAGTCAAAATAGTCCAGTCAGTTTGGGAAAATGAGTCACGGGAACAAAACATTCTCCGCCATAAAAGAACAGAGTAAATATGATTGAAATGATCAAGACTCACTCTGCTCTGTTCCTTAAAATTGTATCTGCAACAATCTAAACTTTACGGCCCATGAACTCCCTCCCACACCTCAAATGTACATTATTGATACGCGTTACGCGTTACACCTTATGTTCCAAAATACTGATAACAATTCTTCATAAGCCATACAAGTGATACAATATCAATAAAATAGGTACAGATGTAAGACGATGTATCACACTATATACAACACAACTTCGTATATAATAAGGAAAGATCTACCAACAAATCCAGAAGGAGCGTTGGATCTCATAAGATGAGACATTGTTTAACAATAAGATATTATTATTATACAGCTGAGAACTATAGGAGAAATCAAAAGAGAGGTATCTAGTTTATTGGAGTCTGGCATGATTTCATGAAGAAAGTAATTAAAGAAAGTCGAGTAAGCAAGTCCAATTCTCTCACCCTTTCTTACAGCTGCTTTGTGTTTTAATGTCGCTCCACAATGGTCTGTGGTACATGTGTGGGACACCAGAATGTTGTGGTGACATCTGTGTGTGTCTGTGTAGACTCAGAGACTTGAGCGCAACATGTGTCCCCTACAGGGGGGCGATTTGAATAGAACATAGTTATTAAAGGAGTATTCCAGTTAAACACTTTGTGAGTCACCAGAGGCAGATTGGAACATAACCTTTTTTTGTTTATGGGCGGGTTAACTGTGAAATTGTCACCATGGGGGCCTTCTTATTTCATATGTGTTACTCATTCAGTCTCTTTTTCAGTAATAATTATTGTTGGAACAACAGAATTACTATTTTATTTCTGTGTAGTTTCAATGAAGCGCATTTGACGCATCATATTACCGTTTCTGTTGACGGAGTCTGGTGGCTTTGAGGAGAGCATGTTAAATGTTTAGTATATAAATAAACACGACTATTTTTATCAAAATCCCTGTTGATTTGATACATTTTCTGTTTACTTAAAGGTCCCATGTCATGCTTTTCTGGTTATTACCCATCCCCTTCTGTGTTATGAAGGTTTTTATGCATGTAAACGGTCTGCAGAGTCACAAACCCTCAAAGTACATCCTGTAGCGAGTAAAACTCTAACACAGAAAATACCTCCCCAAAACGCCTCGTTGGAGATACGTCATTGTCCATTTGATTCTTCCGGGTACGCATGATGTCAACTGTACCCGGAACGAAATGGACCAATCCGTGGAGCCGTTATGTTACGTCCACGGAGCCGTTACGTTAAGCCCCCGCTGATTGGTCCAAATTGACCAATCCACGAACTTCCTCACACACACACTCAGTGCAGGCAGCTCTGCTGATCTCTCCTCCCTGGCTGCAGGCTGATAACAGACAGTTGGGATTGCGGCGAAATTCTCTCTGCAGACCCATTCTCACAGCGTTTATCAATCTTTTTCTTACTCAATATCAAGCCACACTTATTGTTTTTACTTCGGCTGTGACTTTGTGTGTGCTCAGGATGAGTTTGGCTGTGTTTCGCTGTGTATCGCTAAACAAGGAAACCACACCTCCACGGAGCTCAGCGCGATTCACAACGTCCCGACCAATCGCACACTGTGCTCACAGGGAGGGTGGGGGCTGGAGCTACTGGAGCAACAACGAGCCGTTAAAGGCAGAGAGTGAAATTCAGTGAATACACGTAGTTTACAGAGATGCTGTATGAGAAACCAATGTAAGCTTGGAAAATTGCACAATATAAATATATTCTAGTACAAGGGTTCCC
Organism: Notothenia coriiceps; assembly: GCF_000735185.1. NCBI lineage: Eukaryota > Metazoa > Chordata > Actinopteri > Perciformes > Nototheniidae > Notothenia > Notothenia coriiceps. The sequence goes on from NW_011370688.1 coordinate 32,715, forward strand.
AAAGTGGGGGTCGCGAGACCCCGAGTGGGGGTCGCGAGATGATTACAAAATAAAAATGGAAAATATAAAAAATAAAAAATAGATTAAAAAAAATAGATTAATCTTTTTTATAATTTTCTTTTTTAAATTATTATTAATAATAACGTTTGCATAGACATTTTCAGCGGCGGACTACCCATCTGTATAATTTCCCCGCAACGAGGTTCCCCCTTTGACAATCCACTAGCGCAGTGTTTGTGCGGAAAACTGAAATTAATTCACTAGCACCCCCCCCAGTCTCTGGCACTGTTATTTTGGGGGTCGCGGGCTGAAAAGTTTGGGAACCCCTGTTCTAGTAGACCTCAACAATGGAATTATGATCAGTGGAAATGGCCATGACATGGGACCTTTAAACTAACTTCATAGCAAAGGGGACTCGATTTGGCTTGTCCATCCGAGTGTCATGTTTCCATCTTAGCCAATCAGAGCTTTAGCCAATATATTTCCCTTGAATAATAGTAATAATAATAATTCGAATGAATGCCTATTGTAACTTTTCCTACTTTAGATCATAAAAGCAAGATGTTAGTGGGTGGTAGTGTTTTTTTTGTCCGTTTAGAAATGGGCTAAAGAGTCAGAGTTGAGCACAGCAGTGTCACTCTTAGCTTAATGCTAACATGTTGGTTCAAAGTAGGTTTAGCTAAGCGTGTTAGCATGCTAAAGTCTGCTGATCAGTAGGTTACCAAACGAGTACAGCTAGGCACTAGTGAATATCTTCAAAGTACATTTTTGACAGTGTGATTGCGTAAAAGATGGCAACCCTTTACAGGCTAAGAAGTACTTCTTTTGGCAAGTAAACTCGGGGGTTGTCATGTTTCCATTTCTGCCAATCAGAATTGACAAAAAGCCAGATGTGAGTGGGTTTTATTTCCGTTTAGAACTAAAGACTAAAGAGTAATAGTTAAACACAGCAGTGTCACTCTTAGCTTAATGGTTACATTCTGATTCAAAGTATGTTTAGTTGTGCGTGTTATTATGCTAACATCTGCTGATTATTAGGTTACCAAAGTACATTTTGACAAAAAGGTGACATGTCTTTTTCACAGGCTGAGAAGTACTTCCTTTGAGGAGTTTACTGTCAACGTCCTGTGTTAAATTAGTGGGAATTCCTCTAATTAAAACATTGATTAAATGCGTTTATTGGGGTCAAATGTGACTTGGTCTTGTTGCCCCGATCTTCCTGTAAATCTCTCCGGTGTTGAAACAAAGATGAGCTTACTGAGTGGATTCAATCCTGTCTCGTCATCTGACGAGGATAGAGCGAGCTGCTTGAAGGTCAAAGGCCTCTTAATCTCCTATGACTACCTTTATTTGACAATTAAGCATGTCAGAGAAGGTAAGCTATTGTCAACAGAGGACATGTCAAGAGGTAAGCAGGTCACTAACAGCCTTTACCTGGGCTTTAACTGCAGAGACGTTGTAATGTAATAGAATGTCCTGGGAGTCGGAAAGACAAGCGGATAAACAAACAGCACGGCAGAGAGGCAAACACAAAGATGAGACAAAGGAATCCTCAACATCACATGGTCGCGAAGATGGTTTATGTCCAATGTCTAACCCTTCTCAGTTTGATTACACTCATCATGTTCAAATGTATGTTACCCGCAGAGATTCTTGCCTGTGCTATTTTTGTAAAAGGCCGTTGCTCGGGCTTGTCTCTGACGATCCAGCTCTCTCCAGCTCTTTCTTGAACTCTCTCCATCACACGCATGCACGCACGCACGCACGCACGCACGCACGCACGCACGCACGCACGCACACACACACACACACACACACACACACACACACACACACACACACACACACACACACACACACACCTCTCCCTTTCTCTGTCTTTCCCTCCCTACCGCTCTAGCCACATTGCCACACTCACTTTTCCATGGCCTCTCATTCCCGAGTTCTCTGCGAACTAAGTAAATGAACGACACAATCCGGAAATAGTGTTCCAGCCGGAGATGGTGGGAAGGAAAATCCCTTGACTGGTCCTGGCAGGAGGGTGGGAGAGAAAAGGAAATGGTACTGCAGCCATTCAACACTTCAGACAAAGCTTTTCACAAGACTCTCTCTTAAACTCCAAGTCCTTATGTCATTTCCCTCCCAAACAAAACTGTTTGGTAAGGACATTTCTACTTCTGTGCGCTAACATAACAGTGTTATAAGACACCGCGTTGGCAGCTTCACGACATGATCGTTGAGGTTAACTTATCTTTAGCCCGAGAGGTCAGAGATCAACATTAAAAGAGGGGCAGATGTCTCTGAGGTGTCTGGTGTGGAGGAGTGGAGTTTGGCAGAGGGGGGGGTGCAAGGTGAAGACAGGAGGTGTGCCAGCAGGTTAAAAGCAGGGTCAACTCTATATACCAGGGTGTTATCTGGATTCCTCTCCACAGCTGCCAATCACAATCATACCACAACGACCCGTCGCTTGCACTTTTCTTTTTAACAGGATGGTGGTTCAGTGTGTGCACTCTAACATGCTCAGGAAATGTTTCAGCTCCCTTGAAAAACCTCGTGCAACGGCCTCTTGGTCAGGGTGGTAAAATGGTCCTGCATTTGTCGGAGGATGTGGTTAAAGAAGCTGTACTGGTGAAGCAACACCGGTCATTATAGATCAGTATAATTAAGAGTATTTTAAATGTGCCACTGTAGGATAAGCAAATAATGCCCTGTCACGCATCATTAGTTCTGTTTAACTTGTCGAATGGCAAACAAATGCTTCGCTGACATTTCCTAAAGGGGAGGAAAGCCTGCGTGAGTACATCTCACTATAACAGTCAGTAACATGAGATGGGGAACCACACAACCGCTAAATCAGTCAAATGGGAGGCCAGAGTCACTGTAATTTGGGAGAGAGCTGGTTAACCACTCCTCATAATGGATGGTGTTTCTGTTTAGCCTAAGGCGTTGGAGCTGAGGTCATATGCAAACAAGGCAGATCCAAAGCCTTGGCTTTAACACAGTGAAAAATGCTTCCCTCCACTTGTTTGATCACTAAACTACATTTGCATAAATATCATGCAAATATTAAACAAAAAAGGTAAGTTCCTAACTGCTTCTATTATTAAAGTCTATGGAGAAATGTTAATATTCTACTCATTTTCCAATGCCAAAATGTTTGCAACACTTTCATCTAATGTACTTTGTGAAACAAACTGTCTCACATATTTGTGAGAAATATATGATTGATTTGCCTTCAGGACACATATTTAGTAACCATAACAATAAAATCATCCTTATTACCATTCATTTAAAAGGAGAAGTGTTTCTTTTTTCTGCAACTTACTTGGACCTTCGTGTGTCTTGCACCATTTTATAGCACTCTATTATTTCTTTTTATTTGATGTCCTAGTATAGTATGTTGCATCCTTTGAGGAGCCTGGAACTTTTATTTCTATTGCTGTAGCCATAGTACATATAACAATAAAGCTTTGATTATTTGAGACATGTCATCTACATACTGTAGATACGGATTACCACACACACCTTTAGACAAACATTAGAGCTGATACAATAGTCTATATACTCAAAGACACTCGATACCTGAAATTACATTGAATCAATCAGCAGCTATTTTCATAATGGAGTAATCAAGCAAACAATGCCAAACACTAGCTTGCTCCAGCTTCTCAAATGTGTATTCACTACCTTTGTTTCTGAACTGCTGGTCTGACACAACAAGCAATGTGAAGACATCACTTTGGTTTCTGGGGAGTTGTGATGCACAATTAAGAAAATAATCATTAATTCAAACGCTTGTACATGTCGTCGTCATGACAGCTCTACTGCACCCTTGTATCTTTTGTTCCTACATTTTATTTTTGCGTGAATGTCCCTTTAAAGGATTACATCATCGTCTTCACTCCTTTTTTCCCTCAGCACATTTCCCAGTGTTCAGCCTTTTCTGCCCAGAGACAATTGGTTCATTCACCGGTGTATAACACTGCCACCTCCTGATCCACGGTTCCATCGACACACCTTTCACTGGCAGGTTTAGTCCGTCATGATATCATCCATCACACCTCGGATCACAGTGCTAAAAAACAAACTGCGTTACCGTATTGATGGCAGTTTTCATTATCACATGACACAGTGCCTTTGTGGTAAGAACATGTACAGCAGATGCTTTATGTTCATGAATCCACTATGAGAGCTGATTTGGTGCTTTCAGTGTGTGCTTCGGTGTTCATAGTGCTGTTGCGGCATCTAGTGGCAGAACATAAGAAAGAAACTCTTACTGTTACTCCATTATCCATAGACTCAAGGACCAGTCAAACTGTTCCCCTCATTGTAAAATGCCTGTTGCTTCCTGTTTGTGTTATTTTTTTTGAAGTTGCTCAGTAGCTCTTTGTGTTGCCAACCGGGTCAGTTGACATCCACGAGTCTGTGACTTTAAGAGGCGCTCGTTCATAACACCACTACACAGCTTCCATGAACACTTAATGTCTCTTTGAAAAAGCCCCATGAAAAGCAAATGCTGGAGGGAAGATTTTTCAGCACAAAGAGATGTTGTTTGGCCACACAAAAATCCCCTTCTGAAAATATTGCACGAGCTTTTAAATATCCTCAGTAATAAGCAGAACAAAATTAACAAACATAAGTAGGCCTGCCATGACAAACAATAAAGAATATCATTTACATTTTAAGACCCTCTTATACAACTGATATAATAATGGTAATTATATAATAGCATAGTAATTCAAGAGCATGATCTAGTTAAACATTTAAAAATGATCTAGATCATGTCTATATATAGCGCGATATGTTTACAATTCAAAGTTTATCAATTTGATTAATAAATATGGTTCATTTCATGTCGTCAGTAAGTCAAAAAATATCTACATTCATTTATCGTGTGAAACGACACCCATAAGCAAGCCTGTCATTTACACTTGTTGAATGATTTATTGTCCCAGAAATATATCTGCTACCTGTGGACGATAAATTGATTACGTCAAAAACTGATTGAGGATATGACCATATGACTTACGATAAGTTAAAGGTCCCATGACATGCTTGTCCGGTTATTACCTGTCCCCTTGTGTTTTATGTAGCTTTTTATGCATGTAAACGGTCTGCAAAGTCACAAACCCTCAAAGTACACCCTGTAGCGAGTAAAACTCTAACACAGAAAATACCTGTCTATGCTGCCCCAGAACGCCTCGTTGGAGATTTCTCTTTTTCCATTGTTTTCTTCCTGGGTACAGTGACGTGCCCATACCCAAATGGACCAATCCGTGGAGCCGTTACGTTACGTCCGTGGAGCCGTTACACAGACTCAATCTTTTCTCAGCTGCAGCTCCGCCGATTTCTCCTCCCTGAGATGGGGGCACGCGGCGAGGCTGTGAGTTTGTGTTTGAGCACACACACAAACTCACAGCCAGGCTGCGGGTGTGTGTGTGTGTTCGGGCTGGGTTTCGCTGTGTCTCGCTGTCTCGCAGACGGCCACTGGGCTCATAGGGGGGGGCAGGAGCTCCAACAAGCCGTTTAGGACAGAGAGTGAATACACATACTATACAGAGATGCTGGATGAGAAACCAATGTGAGTTTGGAAAATTGAACAGTATAAATCTGTTTGAGTAGACCTCAACAATGGAATTATGATCAGTAGCAATGGCCATGACAAGGGACCTTTAATCATTACATTTTTTTATTTTGATAATGTTAAAATGATCTGGGTCTTGAGAGTCTACCATACAAGTAATCAATAACGCAAAAACTCCTGTTAATATATATTGTACGATAAGTCAGTAACGTTAAAATTATCGAAGTCATGTCAGTATATCGTCAGTAAGTTAAAAACGTATTAATTATTTAGGTCATGTCATTATATCGTAGGATAAGTCCTTAACGTTAAAATTATCTAGGTCTTGTCAGTACATGGTCAATAAGTCGATACGGTTAAAATGATTCAGGTCATGTCACTATATGGTACAATAGGTCGATAACCTCAAAAGGATCTAGGTCACATCCATGTATCGTACAATAACTTGGTAACGTAAAGAGAGGACATTTACATTTGTTACAGAGCCAAAGATTGCTTAATATTAATTAAGAAGCATGCATAAAATATTTAAAGATAAAAGTAGAAATTACACAATTTAAAATTTACAAAATATCCATCCAACCTATTTAAAGGTACATTCATGATGATAATCACACTTTTGGTCTAATGATATTTCACTTTCCTGCACATTTGATTATCTCTGGGTTTTTTACGTCACTAATTCAGGAAATTAATTCTGTGTGAAACAGGGATTCTTAAATCTGGCTTTAAGCTCACACGTCTAAAGGTAGCAAAGCAGACATCAAATATCTCATGTTATTCCTCATGGTGATGTTAGACAATGTAAAAATTAAGGTACATTAGTCCTAAAAAAATAAGAAAAGCTTTTAGTTAACCTGGAGCTAATTCTATTCGTACTTTTTCTAGAAGTTTCTGCCTAAATATTTTGCAACCAGTTATTCTTCTTGCCCTTCTGTTCCACCTTGTCCCACCTGAAGCCCTAAAACCTCATAGAAAATAACTGTCACTCACTCATTATGTGCCAAAACAAGCTTCAGAACAAATAGTCTTAAAAACAAACTTTTCTGAATATGTACTTTATTGTAAACAGAGCTCACAGTATTTTGCCGCCTATTAATGCAGGCAGAATTAATGAGGCTGTAATTCCCAGACAGCCAGGTGGTAACGTTTAAATGCTTCAAAATCAGCAACATAATTACCAGCACAGCCAGATGTGCCATACTTAAAGGTCCCATGTCATGGCCATTTCTACTGATCATAGTTCCATTGTTGAGGTCTACTAGAATAGATTTACATTGTTCAATGTTCCAAACTCACATTGGTTTCTCATACAGCATCTCTGTGTAGTATGTGTCACGATTCTCATGTTATGTCACGTTTAGAGTTTTGTAGGTTTGGGTGTTTTTGCTGTTTTCCATGTCATGTTTTCCTTTGGGTTATTGTCTTGTCATTAGTTTCCGTGGTGTGTCTAATGGTCTGATTATGTTCACCTGGGCCCCTGTGTTTTCTCCTCCCTCCTCACCTGTGTCTTGTTGTGTGATTGAGTCTTGTGTGTATTTAAGTTCTGGGTTGTCTGTCTGTCTTGGTCGGTTCGTCTTGTTCCCTGACTAGTTCTACGGTGAGTGTTCTGTTTGTCATTGTACATATATATCATAGCCTTGAAATAAAGGAAGTTTCAGTTTATATCTGCATTTGGGTCCTGCTTGTTTCACAAACCGTGACAGTACGAACCGACCAAGAAATGGGCCCAGCAGATCCGTTCAAGTCGGAATTATTAAATGTTTCCTTTTTTTTGGCTAACTGCTCGGATAGATGGAAGAGAGCACCCGGAGTTCAGCAGCGGGAGGCTGTGTTGTCGGAGGCGCGCCAGATGGCTAGAGAGAAACCAGGTATGGTGAAGTTCTTACCTGGCTGGATTTCAAAGATCCTCCCTGTGTGTGATTCCCGGCCTGCTAGCCCCAGGCATGCTAGCTCCCGGCCTCCCAATTCCCAACCTGGCACCATACGCCTCGGTGGGTTCCGTCTGCAGTCAGCCCGTGCTTCTGCCCCAGTTCCTGCTCCTGTCCAGGAATCATATTCTGGAACTCGTCTGGCTTATGGAGGTCCACGGAGTTTTCAGGCGGCTGCTAAGAGGAGGAGTCGCAAGGCCAAGCTAGCAGCTCAAGCCCCAAGAGCCATGGTTCCAGTCCCAGAACAGGCCCCAGCAGCCATGGCTCCATGCTCCAGTACCGGCCCACGCAGCTTTGCTTCCATACTCCATTACCTGGCTTACACAGCCAGGATCCAGGCTTCGGCTCCGGACCTTACAGCCATGTTGCCGGCTCCAGAACAGGACCTTACAGCCATGTTTCCGGGTCCAGAACCGGACCTTACAGCCATGTTTCCGGCTCCAGAACCGGACCTTACAGCCATGTTTCCGGCTCCAGAACCGGACCTTACAGCCATGGTCCCGGCTTCAGTGCCGGCTCCAGTAACCATGGTCCCGACGCCAGCTCCCCGAGTCCTGTCGGCGTACCGGCCGACTCCAGCTCCTCGTCTCCGGTTGGCTGTCCGTCCGACGCCAGCTCCCCGTGTCC
>NW_011370689.1:0-4097 GCF_000735185.1 Notothenia coriiceps
ACAGACAGAAACACACACAGACACACAGACAGACAGACAGACAGACAGACAGACAGACAGACAGACAGACAGACAGACAGACAGACAGACAGACAGACAGACAGACAGACAGACAGACACACACACACACAGACACACACACACACACACACACACACACACACACACACACACACACACACACACACACACACACACACACACACACACACACACACGGTCATAAGTACACACTCATGCGTCCATATGCCTGGTGCAGCCCGGAGCTACGTATCTGATCTGTGTTTTCATAGCGGTGTTCACATGGATACACAGCGGCTGACAGTGATCCTGATGCCACGAGAACAAAAGCAGTCGGCGCCCGTCTCCCATTTCAATGGAAATGTCAGGGAAACAATCATCTGTCTTTTCTCGGGGGGGAAAAAGAGTGAAACACGCACCTGTCCATCTTCTGGTTTCCTCCTCTTCAGCTTCCCGATCTTCACTGGAAACAGAAAGGAGATAGAATAAGATGCAGGGGACTTTTAAATCGGGCCACAGTGACTTGAAGTCGGTCCCTTAATGATTCTTAAACTTTATACAAGCGTGTTTTATTCCTGAAAGCAGATTTCCATGACATTTAGAGACACATGCTCTGTGTATTAAAATCATAATATTTTCCATGAGATAGAAATGTGTATTTCTCCCACAAAAGGAAAACATTATGGAGTAGTCATTAGGGGGAAAGTAAGGGGGCTTAAAGGAGGGTAATGTATATTTTTATAATGGCAGAAGGTACGGTTGTCTGACTTTCTTCTGAGATACAAGGATGTGTGTTTCGTTGATATCAGTCTTCCTTGTTAAAGTATAATAGCATGAAAAAGAAAAGTTTTCCTAAGTCTGTGTCAGGGTTCTTGTAATTGTGTACATTAGTGGTTTAAATTGTCATTTTCAAAAAATATATCAGGGCTTAAATTGGGGCACACTATAAATAATTAAATAGGGAGATTTTCGAGCCACAGTATTTCTGAATATAAATATTAGTACTTTAATTATGCGTGAATATTCATATGCAAAGAATAGCTCATATGATCAACTTTACTCAACGTGATTTGGATTGGATTTCCTTGAGTTTCCAAATCTGTCTTATCACTGCCTTTCTAGTCAAAACCAAACTTGTGAAATGTGAAAAAGAAGATTGTTTCTGTTATTTTCCTTTAATGATGAATAGTTATTCATGTGGGAAGAATAGCTGATATGACGGGCATCACTAAAATATCATTTGGATTGAATTCCTTTGAGTTGTTCAGCCTGTTTCAGCTCTGTCTGCTGTGAATTCAACTCGAGGAAATGTGAAAAGGAAATGCAGATTTCATAGATTTGTACACACACACACACACACACACACACACACACACACACACACACACACACACACACACACACACACACACACACACACACACACACACACCCTCCTCTCCGATATAAAAGTTAACATGGCAGAACACCAACTGCCCCTCCTCCCGCTGTGACCTGACTGACTGCAGATTGCATAAGGGGACATTAAGTTTTAGGGTCCTCTAATTCCTGCTGGATGACAGTGGGGCCCCTCCGGTTAGTGGACACACACACACACACACACACACACACACACACACACACACACACACACACACACACACACAGAGAGAGCTGGTGGCCGTGACCCGGGAGCCTCCATCGCAGCGAACATAATGAGGGTTAAAGAGACGGTCATAGATGAGGAAGAGCTCATCAAACACAGAGGAAGAGAGGTTGATTAATCAACAGAGGACCCCCCCACCCCCACCCCCCTCTTCTTCTTTCTCCTCCCTGACATGTATTTAGAAGCTCATTATTCCGTCTTGTTATAAGACCCGATAAGACTAAGAGAGCTGGACAGTTTGGAGAGTCAGCGGGATGATGACAGCAGAGACGTCTGTATCAGAGACCTCTGCTACACTTTTAAAAACACTGAAGAAGAAGAAGAAAGAGGGGGGGGGGTACGTCAAATAAAAGTGTTCTTAAAAGCATTCTTCACAAGCTTAAGCAATCTCTTTCCAGTGTTGTTGCAAAGTTTTTATTGCAAGTTTCAAGAAATGGGGTATGTCATTTATTTCAGAAACACTTTTTGTTATATTCCATGGAACCGTAAGGCTCTGACGGTCAGGATATTGTTTACATACTTTATTGATGTATAGACGTGACATTTTGGGGACATAAAGGGTTGTTATATTATTGTTTATTTGATGGTTTATAAATCCTATGTTGTAATACCAAACCTTAGAACTGCACCGTTTAAAAAGGTTTTTTAATTGTAAGTGATGTCTTTATTAATCTACTAAAAACACTTGCTTCATAATCAGTTTTAGGCATTGAATAAAAACATATCCAATAGTTCATCCCCCTTTCAACTTGTTCCTCATATCAATCCTTGATCAATTATGGTACTAATTACGGTTGAATAATACTCTAGAATGCATTGGCCTTCTGTCTTAGAGCTGTCAACGTTAGACAAATGTTCAATAAGCACATTGGATCAAAAATGATCGCCAATTATTTTGTATGTCGGTCAATTTTAAGTTAATTTTGTATCCAGAAACGATCCATGAAATTTTGATTGTATTGCTTTTCTCTTTCACATCACATTTAAACTATCTTTGGGTTTCCGGCTGACAAAACAAAACCATACTTCGAAACTTTGACCGGGATGAACACATTTTTCTGACATCTTCAAGTAGCAAATGATGAGAATCTAAAACAAAAACTAGTGAAATTAATCACTTAAGGCAATATTTGTCGTTGCCGTCACTTCCTCTCGTGACTTTTACTGCTTGGTTTGTAAATGGTGTGTGGTTTCGTAGCTGCCTGTCAGAGATAGCTGAGGCTCCACAGCTGAATATATTTAACTATCGCTCCTGGTGTAAAACGTGCTGACGGACAAAGTGCTCCTCGGGGTGTCTTACCGGCTCGTATGCAGTCTAGGTGGGCTCCTGCGCTGTGGGGGCGTAATGGGGCGGATTTGACGTAGCACCTGCACCAGCAGAGGTCATCGACTGTTAACATATCAAGAGGTCAGAGGTCAAAGGTTAATAGCTCCTCTGCTCGTGTGGGCGCTAGGCCGGTGGAGATGGTGTGGGAAAAGGGGAGATATCTAACTAAAGAGTGAGGGGTGAGGAGGGGGGGGGAGGGGGACAATGGAGACTAGAATGATTTAAAGGAACTCTGACTCTTTAGTTTTTCCAAATTAAAAGCCGTTTAAGAGAGGACTGAACTGAGTCAGCAGAGAAACAACATTTAGTGAAGCTTACCGTTCAGTCTGGTGTGTCTGTTGGCCCGCACACGGAGAAACGTCTGAAACACAGGAAATACCATGATGCTCATTTCATGTATGGGTTAGAAAGAGGTGGGAGAAGTACTCAGGTCTTGTACTTGAGTAAAAGTAGAAGTACTCAGATCTTGTACTTGAGTAAAAGTAGAAGTACTCAGATCTTGTACTTGAGTAAAAGTAGAAGTACTCAGATCTTGTACTTGAGTAAAAGTAGAAGTACTCAGATCTTGTACTTGAGTAAAAGTAGAAGTACTGAGATCTTGTACTTAGTAAAGTAGAAGTACTCAGATCTTGTACTTGAGTAAAAGTAGAAGTACTCAGATCTTGTACTTGAGTAAAAGTAGAAGTACTCAGATCTTGTACTTGAGTAAAAGTAGAAGTACTCAGATCTTGTACTTGAGTAAAAGTAGAAGTACTCAGATCTTGTATTTGAGTAAAAGTAGAAGTACTCAGATCTTGTACTTGAGTAAAAGTAGAAGTACTCAGATCTTGTACTTGAGTAAAAGTAGAAGTACTCAGATCTTGTACTTGAGTAAAAGTAGAAGTACTCAGATCTGGTACTTGTTACAGTAAAAGTCCTGCATTCAAAATGTTCCTCAAGTAAAAGTAGAAAAGTATTCTCATCAAAATATAGTGAAAGTAGCAACAGTAAAAGTAGTCGTTGTGCAGATCGGTCCATTTCAGAATAATATATATGATATGTTTTATAATAATTGATCATGAAAGTGTTCTCAAAGCTGGTAAAGGTGCAGCTAGTTTGAATGAC
>NW_011370690.1:0-4710 GCF_000735185.1 Notothenia coriiceps
TTGAGAGAGAGAGTATGTGTGTGTGTGTGTGTGTGTGTGTGTGTGTGTGTGTGTGTGTGTGTGTGTGTGTGTGTGTGTGTGTGTGTGTGTGTGTGTGTGTGCTCGTTACATACTGCAGGAAGTGAAGTTGTTATTGTGTCTCTCTACATTCCTCGGACTTGAACACACTCTGCACCTGTTCCTGTCTGTCTGTAACACTCACAAACACGCACACACACACTCACATTAATACGGACACACACACTTTCACACAAATCACAGCCTTTCGTCACCAGTTTAAAATGCATTCAATGGGAAAATATGTGTGCACAACATGAGATATAAATCAAAAAAATGTCAACGCAAGAATGTGTGTGTGTCCATGCGTACTGTGTGTATGTGTGAACTTTGTTGTTTAAGCTCTGGGTCAATAAATCTGGTTCTATCATCAGAACACAAACTCAGTTCTCAGAGGGGAAGTGGAGGAGGAGGAGGAGGAGGAGGAGGAGGAAGTTCGACATTAGCTTAGCTCTAATGACATCTGCAGAGGTGTGTGTGTGTGTGTGTGTGTGTGTGTGTGTGTGTGTGTGTGTGTGTGTGTGTGTGTGTGTGTGTGTGTGTGTGTGAAAGTTGATTAACTAATAAAGAAAACACATTAAGGGAAGCAAATATAGCCAGGGTGAATCAGCTTATATCTCTCCATGTTCATATCTTTTCACTCTCAGCTATTTGCGACATATAAGAAGCTCTGACTGACTGTTTTTAGTTTAAAAAGTTGCAAGTCTCTCATATTCCTTCTTAGTTTTTCTGTATGGTCTCATGGTTCCCTCATCATCTTTTATCATTAAATAAAAAGGACAGTTACAGAAAAATAAATCAGATGTTTCCCCTCAGAAGTTAAGGCAGATAAACAAGCTTTTAGTGATCTGAGAAAAAGTCAGGAGGTTTTCTGTTTGAAAGAAACAGTTTGAGGCTGTTTTCTGTTTTTAATAATTCCTCTCAGGGAGTGTGGGAAGTGAGATGTTTTTTTAAATGCCCCCAAGTGTTGTTGTTTTCTTTCTTCATCTTTTTCTAGTATTTCTTCTCTCTGTGTTCTACCATCAGATTCTCTTTTACAACATCTGTGTTCCATCCATATGCAAATACTGTTAAGTTAACAAAGCAACCCGTGTCTTTTCGGGGGGTTGAGGCAGATTAGGTGTAGCTGTGGAGCGGCTCTTTCATTTTGATGTGAGTCAGTGGGGGAGACTGAGGGAGAGGAGAGCGCTTTCAACAGCTGTTCCAGAGTTTGCGTCATGCGGCGCAAAGCTAGCGTCATGGCTGAGTGTTCGCACGCTATGCACACACACACACACACACACACACACACACACACACACACACACACACACACACACACACACACACACACACACACACACACACACACACACACAGACACAGAGGCGTGCTGTGGGGACCCCCAGTCGAAGGCATGACCAAACACAGGCATTGTGTGAGGGAGAACGTCACCTGTTTGGAGGGAGGACAGGCTGCAGCCTCACGTTTTACTGCATGTTTGCTGCATGACTGCGGCCCCTCTGAGAGGAGAACACAGAATCACTGAATCAAACTAGTCTGAATGAAAGAAGGCTGAAAGCATATGTGGTGTGGCTTGAGTTTATGTTCGGAGAAATGCTTTTGGTCACAAACACTCATACATTTAAACGACAGCATCATGTAGATGCAATTGATGTGGTTGCGATGTTGTATTTTTTATGGTGTGCATTTTGAGTTTGTGTATTGGCTGAGTTAAGGGGAGAGTTAACTTTAAAAAATAAAATGAAATAAAACAACCCGTTATCAAGTCATTTGGTGCTTTAAAAATGAGGATTATCCAAGTTTAGATATTACACACACACATTGGCTACATATACTGTACAGTATACACAATATAAACCCAACTCGTTTTGGAGGTATCAGAAAATGTAGTCTTTAATCAAATAGTAAATACAAAATCATCGATCAACATGTAAAATAACTAATGTTATTTACGTCCCTAAATACCATTGTTTCAAACTGTTGAAAAACCTACAAAATGATTTGAAAAAATGATTTGAAAATATCTAAAACGTGTACTTTTAAAAAATATATGATTGGATTCCACTTTATTAAATCTATAAAATGTACATGAATCTTGTTTTATTTTTTTTAAATATCTTATTTTTACAGTATGCATCATAAAATGAGTTCATTGTTAATAATTGTTTAAGAATAAAATAATTAATAGGCTTTTCATTTGTTTAGCTATACCTAACAAGTACATTTTAACCAAGGCAAATACATACATTAAACAGATCGTGTTACTCCTGAGGTCCCAGAGCAGCTGCTGTATTTATTCCAGTTTGAAAATAAAAACAAAAACCATGAGTTAAAGAGTGAAGTGTCGATCATCTGTTTATTCCTGCTGGAAATGGCTTGTGTGTGAAGCCGTCTCCTGCTGGGCCTCACCTTGTGTTTGGCTGTGAGACTTGTGATGAAAACATGTTGTATTTTGATCAGAGTGAGGATTCCTGAATGACGTTGTGTGTGTCTGTGTTTGTGTTGCAGGTGTACGCTCCGTCTGCCAGTACAGCAGACTACAACAGAGACTCACCGGGTTATCCCTCCTCCAAACCTCCCAGCGCTGGCTTCCCAAGCTCATTCTTCATGCCAGGTACACACACACACACACACACACACACACACACACACACACACACACACACACACACACACACACACACACACACACACACACACACACACACACACACACACACACACACACACACACACACATACACCAATACCACACTTCCATATTTACTATTTTTCAGAGGTTACTTGCCGAAACTTGCACAGCATGACCACCAGGAGGCCATTTCAGCATTCTGTCCCAAAATGTCCCCACAGAACAGGTTGTTTCTCAAAATGTGGTCCTCACAAGTGATTAAAAACAAACAAACCAACACACACACACATATTTGTCCTTCATACAAAACTTCCTGCAGTGGATTTCTGTGTTCATTGTGAAAACTGGATCACAGACGGTGTGAAATTCTTTCTTTTACCACAATCTTCAAAAGCTTTCAATCAGACATTTGATTTGTTATTTACCAAATACCAATATACTGTATTCATCTTTTGCTGAACAGGGCAGTAAAAACATGTGGCTTGCAAATGTTGAGACTCTTTGAACCAAAGCTGCAATGATTAGTTGTAAATGTGTTAGTTTAGTGGATAGAGAGATAACTAATCCATTATTTCGATAAACAATTAATTTTTAAACTTCTTCTTGCTGCAAACATTGCTAAATATATGGACTAACAAAACAAGAGAGTTTAACACACACCAGGAAACATTTGAGTGATTGCCAACCTAACAGAGTCAGATAGAGGGACCATAAAGCATTATTTAATGGAATTCAGGTTTTCACCAAGGATTCATTTTAGTATGTATCTTAACTTACTCACTTAATTTATGTACTGCGACCGTAGTCCAGGATAAAAAAAGTTTTAATAGAAGTGAATATAATATGTAATGGCTGTTCATGTATTCATGACATACATTTGACTGCAGGCGAGTGTTTACAGTCTTTGACCACAAACAGTAAGTTCTCAGAATTATTTGAGACTGTCAGTTTTCTCACGGGTGGGTTTCATGTCACAAACCATCAAATGTGTTTTTAAAGGAAGTGAATAAAGTTAGTGGTAACCAAGTTATTATCTAACCTGAATAAGAAAAACAGAGATGGTTCCTAAAATCATGTTTTTTGAAACCAGGTTACAGCATAAAGTGGGTCAGGTCACCAAACTGCATGTTGCCGCACAGACTGAGGCACAGAGTGGTTTGACAGCAGATAGAAACCTCTGTATGACTTCACCTTCTCATAGACTGATCTCAGACCAGAATGCAGCACATGACATCAAAATAAAATAAAATCCAAATGTATTAGCCCCAACTCACAAGAAGTGCCTCAAAGGACTGCACAAAGCAAACAAAAACAAAATACAGACATGACATGAACATCTCTCTCTGTCTCTCTGTCAGACGGTCACCACAGCGGCGACCCCTGGAGCAGCAACGGTAGCAGTATGCCCCAGCAGGGTTACCATGGCAGCATGCTGGGGGGCGGGAACTCAGCCCACGGCCCCTCCCAGAGCTCCTCCTACTGCGGGATTCACCCTCACGACAGATTGGTGAGCAGAGCTGTCAATCACAGGGAGTCTGTACAGGGCGTGACACAGGTGATGCTTTTCTTTCAGGAAGTCTGTCCAAAGATGAAATGTAATAATGTACATACACTTTTGAATTATCCTTTGTTGTTTTTAAGACATTAAGTGTGTTGAGTAAATTGTCCTGCTTCAAGGAAAGCTCGCTTATTACAAAGGCTTTTGGGGATCAAATGTATGCCTAAAACATAATAATTAAACAAATTAAATCAATGATCATAGCCAGTGATATATAAAAGGTTTTTTCTAGGAGACATATTCACTGGATTTGATCCCCTTTTTATGAATAAGTTCAAAAGTTAATATTAAAGTTAATACATGTACAAAAAAAAAATATATATAGTTTTTTTTAAAAGCTTAATTTTGTTCTGTTTGTCTTCCTGCAGAGTTACCCGTCGCACTCCTCTGCAGATATCAACTCCAGCCTTCCTCCGATGTCCAGCTTCCACCGAGGGGGAGGGGAAGGAGGAGGGGGGGG
>NW_011370691.1:0-3665 GCF_000735185.1 Notothenia coriiceps
GGAACACATTTGTGTGTGCATTGAAAAACACAAGTGTGGATCCTTCTGTGTGCATGTGTGTATTATGAGACTGTTCTGTCACGAGTTCTGATCGCTCAGTGATGATCCTTATATTTCTATAATCTGTGGACTCTCAGGATTTTATCTAAACTTGTTTGTGCAGATCCAATAAGTATATTGATTGGTATAGCTAGAGTTCTGTTCTAACGGCCTTAAGATTGTTTCGCTCATAGCTAATTCAGATGCTCGACGTTAGCTTTGTGGGTTTTTTTTTGAAGAAAGAAAAAAAAAAAGATCAGTTAGCTGAGTTTCTTCCCGTGACATGGATATAAAACATTCATAGTTTATTGAATAATAAGATGCCCTCAGACGCTGTTTCCTTCAGATGATGTTTTTTTCCCCCCGGCACCGGGGGTGCTGTGTAGAAGAGGTTAAACCTTTTAACACACCTGCAACATACTGTATGTACATGATATATACGATTGTAAGGAATAAAATACTCGGTTAACACACTAAGTAATAGTAAGACATATATAAGACAAAATGTATTAAAACAAAGTATATTAAAAACTATAAAGTAAAGAAATAAAATAATATAAAAAAAATATTTGAAGAATAATTACTCTAACAAATCTCTAAACTATACCTTCCTAAAGAAGCGGGTCTGGTGTCAAAACCCGATAAACACACTGAATAAAGCCATTTCATGGTAAAATGGCTCCTGGACAACGGACCTTTCCAGTGGCTTTCAGCCGAGTTGCTAATAATATTTGCTCAGCTTGTTTCTCTGATGATCCAGACATTCAGGGTTTTTTTTAACCATGAGCTGAATAATAGACAGAAGCCCTCCCCTCTCCAAAACAAACTGAGCCGGTGAGTAAAACCCGTAAAAATACTAAATAAAGCAGTCTCAAGTGAATGTTTTCTGATGGTTTTCTGCTGCCGGCCGCTAATGATTGCTCAGTTTGTTCCTATGATAACTGAAGTTGTCCGACGAGTAAAAGTGTCTGTCTTTTCAAAACATTTTAAAACCACCCAGATCTCAAAAGTCTAAAAGTTCTGTCTTAAAGTGGATGAAAAGTAAATTCATAAGAGCTTCTGGCAAACAACCACAACGCTGATGCATGCTGAATAATAAATAAAGCGGCATTCCCACTGCATACCGAAAAAAACAGCACTGTTACCTCGATTAAATTAACATATTTTGTTGTTTTGAAAATTGTTTTGGACACAACAGAATATATAACAAAAATATCATTAAACATATAGGTATTTATTAGACATTTTTATATGTAAATGAGATTAATCTGTTCCTTCATTTTTCTACTGTGTTTAATATCACAAAGGTATTTTTTTACTGCAAATGTAATTTCTACAGGTTTCACTGTAGCTCCTCTCAACTCTATGAAGAAACCGATATGTATGCATGACTGCATACGATTCAAAAAGTACCGATATCTCATCCTTTTTTTATCTGATTCAAATTTAATCTGTAATTCCGCGCTCTCCAGAGTGCCACAGTGCAGTTTACACAGTGTATTATGTGAGCAGAATAAACAGCGCTGCCCCAAGACAGCAGTTAGCTGACGCGCTCACTGCTAACACAGCGGAGGTAAACACAGGCCTGCCTGCCTGTTTGAGCACCTGCTCACTGAGATTAATGTGGGCACTGGGGCAGTAAAAACATCATTATCATTCACTCTTATTTAGTCGGATCTGCAATACAAGGTCAGGCCATATGTTCTGTGAACAGGAAGTGGCTTATCAAGAGAGTCGCTCATTATTAGGTGGGAATGAGCTGCATACAAAGCAATTTTTAGCCGTTGCGTTCAAGTTTATCAGGTTTTATTTTCCAAAAAACTATACAATTATCTCTAACATTTCCAAAACAGGCTTGATAAATCATCTTAATGCAATTAGCAAGCTAAACTGCTAATTTAAAAGGAAACAGCTGCTCAGGTCGTTGTGGATGACTGCTTTTGTCATAATAATTTGAGAAGAATAGTTTACCTGCAGTCAAAAACTATGTTGGGCAATGCTGTTGACCCAATATGTTATGACATGAAACAGTGACAAGAAACGGACCTACGTGCTCACAAATGATTTGAAAATGGAAATGTTTCACCTATATATATCACCGCATTGCATACAAAAGCTAAAAGAAGGCTTGTTAAAAACGATTAACTATCTCTTGCTATTCATGATGTTTCTTGTGTCTCTTAACTGTATGTATTTTCCTATCAAAAGTAAAAAGCCATAAAAACATTCTAAAATACATCCATGCATTTGCAACCCTTGTTGAAACAAATAAAAATGTTGACTGCTAAATTCCACGTTCCAAAGACAAAACTCTCCGGTGAATTTGTTTATCCAACACAATGAACATCATGTCTGCTAATGTGTTCCAAAGCAATTGTTACAGATAATTGGACAGGAAGGAGGAGGAAAAGTATTTACTTGATGATATAAAGTCACTGCGACACAAGGTAGCTTTATGCACCTCATAAGTAACAGTTACAAGCAGCCATAAAAGCAAATAAAGATTAAACAGATAGTTAAGTAAGGAGACACACTGAATCAAAAGCACAAGAAAACACAAAGATGCCTGTGAAAGAAACAGCTTTCAGCTTAAAGTTTGTTGAAGAAAAAATGTAAGTAAATGTTCTACGTCGTTCCTGCGGTCCATTCCATCAGCCTTTTATCTGCATCCAAAGCGGAAAAACTTCAACAATGATCTTAGGTAAAGTTAAAGAGCAACTTCCAGGTTAAAGACACCTGTGAATAAATGTGTAGGAAAATGATGAATACACTAGATTTTCCCAAAAATATACAGAAATATACACTACAGTGACATCTGGCGTTGTTTTTGTAAGAAATGTTCACTTCCGCATAAAAAAGCCTCGGCACGTTACCTCCCACGTGTGACGTAACACGGGGGAAACAAGGGGGAGAGCGGCCGGTGTAACGTATTAATAAACATGGATCCCAATGCTAGTTTCGACACAGAAGACACAGAAGAAGTTGAACATGAATATTCAATTTATATGACGGACCAATACCTTATAATTATGAGCCTGCTAGGCGTCCAAGAGACCAGGAGCAGCCAAGGATTAGAAGAAATAACGGCCATCGGAGAGAAATTGAGCTGTGGTGTGTGGAGAACCAATGGAGAACTGGGCAGCTATCTTGGTGAGTGACCGGCGTTAGCTACAGAATGTTAGCTAACGTCACATCACAACATTGTAAAGTTAGTTATCATATATCAGGCTATAACTAAAGTAGCATTGATAATATAGTAACGTTACTGGCAGGACTGTTGATACTGATCCGTAACAGAAACTAATGCGCAAGTATCAGCCGTATCTCGCGTTACCTAATGCAACTCCACACTACGGTGCTGTGTACCGGAGGGAGACGCGAGAACGGCTGATACTTGACGATTGGCGAGAAAGGTTGTGGAGCCTCCGTTGATATGCGTTGTAAATGGCTTGATGGAAAGCAGGTGTGTAGTCGGGGAGGGTGCACAGCTGATTGCAGCAGGTGAGTGGAGGTTGAGCCGGGAGCCAGGAGTGACAGCCACCACGCACACACAAACAACACAGACAGGGGGAAACAAACAAACACAAAGGAGACGGCTGAGCAGTACAGCCAACACAGAACTCCAC
>NW_011370692.1:0-3855 GCF_000735185.1 Notothenia coriiceps
TTCAGATTATTTTTTTATTTAAAATTGGATATTCTATCCAACATGGATATAGCTTCTTTCTTTCACAGCAGCATTGGATCAGTTCAGTTGTGCAGCATTGGATCAAAACAAAAATAAAGCTTTCAGTACTCGTTAGCTTACTGCTACAATTAGACACTGCGCCCTGCCCACTCTGTTGCCAGATTTGAGAGAAATAAGCAACCAGGTCTATGAAAACAAGCCCCAAAGAAGCAACACATACATGATGTTCTGTAATTTGAAACCAAAACTAAGGCCTCAGGATGACTTTAAGACTTGAACATGGTCATTTTTGTTTTGTTTTGTAACATTGAATACAAAATTAAAAAAAATATATTTATAATTTTTTTTTTTTTTTTTTAATCCTGATCCCCGATTTTTTTCTCCCGATTCCGATCTTTTGAAAATCACGTGATCGGCTCCGATCCCCGATCACGTGATCGGATCATCTCTAATCTATATGGATTTGTTTTGACAGCGAGTGAATTTACAGACCTGCTCTCAGTGCTCCATCCTCACAGTAATGAGTAGTCATCAAAACAGCAAGGTTGTGTTGTTCTGTGTTGCCCTGTTACTAACAACTAGCTGATTTTATCCCAAGCTTGTCCTCTCAGCTTCCTTGCTAATTGTATTTTCCTTTTCCGTCCCCTGCAGCATGCCTAGCCCGGTCTTCGTCTTTCTTTCTCTTCCTCCGTCAGGGAAAACTGTTTCTTTTGACTTTGACCTCATGAGCCAATGAACCGCACTGAGCACCACATTCAGTTACTATAAGAAAACATAATCTTCTTTGGGTGAGAGACTATTTAATCATTGTGTTCAGTCAGATCCTTTTTCAATAAATAATTGATGCTTCACACACATGTACCCCTGATTAAAAAAATGAAATAGAATGTGTCTGCATTCAAACTGGTGTGAGATAAAAGAAAATTGATTAAAAAAGGGATAGCTGAAATTAAAACGAAAGGGAGGGCCCCTCTGGGACATGGTTAGCATATAAATGGTTTAAGGAGAGAGGGGGAAACTTCGGATAAAAGTTATTGGTCCAATTATTTAACTCCAATCCTTGGAGTTTAGTGGTTTCTCTTTATTGAAGCAATCATACCTTTTATTACTGACACCAACAAGTCTGTCACGTCTTAAACAAGTCAGCTCCAGTTATTTAAAGCTTGGCAACAATTTACTTTTATGTTCTTCAATGAAATAATGATCTGCCTGCTGGAGTACAGAAGAAAGCACTGCAGGGTTACTGAAGAGCTGAATCAGACCCCATGACACGCCATGCTTACATCCCTAAGCTTATACTAAGCCTTTTGACACTCTTAAAAGTCCAGTGCCAACTTCTGTTAACTATGAATTACACTCTAGTGTGCGATGCATTGCAGAATATATTCTGCTTATATGTCTTCATCTTAAATTTGAGCACCTACAGTACAGAGCCAAAGATCAACAGGTATGGTAAGAATGGATTCCCAAAAATGACTGACTCTGAGTTAGTGTAAACTGTCAGAAATATAAAATGTTATTGTTATACTTTGTTATTGACATGTACATTGGCAATTTGCATAACAAATAATACAAATCTAATTTTGAGGAGATCATTTAATGTACACAAGAGTATCAAGTATTCTTGCCTAAAACGTGTTACAATGTGTCCGTATCCGGTATCAGGGTGTTTTTTTTCTCCACCATGGCACCGGTCCAAATGAAGGAATTGATAGACACAAAGGCCTTGGATTTCAAGGTATCAGACAACTATAGGAACCAATTTGCGATTCCCATCACCATAAACAGGATGAAACAGTGGTTCAGTATTCAAATCCACCCTGAATCCCTATAGTAAATTTAAAAGTATTTCGCCTTCCACTTTATTCAGAACTTGTATTTTATTACAGTGAAACACTTTCATCCGGACTGTCATCTTTCTCATCTCATGGCTCAAAGCAGCCCTCTCGGCTCACTCTTGATATAGGACATCATAGCACTTCCCGTTTTCTCACCTTACTCAAAGCACACAGTGAAAGCCTGCACATGAGACCGGGGTGTGATGATGGTCCACTCAGTCACACAAGGGCATCTCAGACACCAGTGGTTTAGCATGCATAAAGTAGATGCATTCAGTGTTCTCACTCTCAGAGGCAATATGGTGCTTGGAAAATACGCGCAACACCCTCTGAAAATAGATACATCTCTTTTGTGTACTTCTCATATAGTAAATACAGGTGTAGATCAAGCAAACATTTTTAAAAAAGAGGAAAATTACAATGTGCCAAAATATTATTCTCTACACTACATTATGCAGGAACTGTACAATATTTTCCATAAATACAACTGGGTGGCTCAACCAGCACGCAACATGAAAACTTGTCCATTACCTTTCATTTACTTGGAAATGAATCCAGAGCGCATTGATTTTTTTACCCTCATTGGAAGCTATTTGGGGTTTGGTTTCTTGCACAAGGACACTTGGAAATATGGACAGCACCAGCGACTCCACAATTAATGGATGACACTAACACTTTAGCTAAAGCCAGCGATAGTAAGCAGACCAGATTGCAAATCAGGCAGTGTTTTTTTAAAAACACTTCACAACATACAAAATGAGCAAAATCTTAAGACCGGGGCAAAAATTACAAGAATTCCCATTTCGCAATAGTGGATCGTAACCAGGCTGTAAGTAGTGCTTCAAATGCAAAAAGAGGAAACGGGAGCAAGAGACCAAAAAAAGAGAGTAGGCAATTTATTGAAAACTGAAATTCAACTCAAACAGGCTGTTCATCAGCTAATCAAAAGTTTAAGACCGTAGCCCAAAAAAACAGAACTTAAAAGTGTCCAAAATGAACTCAGTGGTGAGTAGCCCCACAGTTGTTGTTGTTGTTGTTGTTGTTGTTGACTTAAAAAATGTGTTTAGTCATGCTTGATGCAAGTGTTTCCAGGCGGCTGGTGGGAACGTTGCTCCATGTGGTGAGGATGGCTTAATGAGGGGCATCCACGGTCTGAAACTGACGTCCGTTTTTGTAAACTTCCCTTGCGATCCATCTCCATACATTCTCAATAGGAATTAGATCAGGGGAACGCGCAGGATGGTCACAATCAGAAAGAGCAACGTTATTCTCCTGGAAGAAGTCTGTGGTCATGAGGGCGTTGTGAACCACAGTGTTGTCTTGTTAAAAGACCCAGTCATCACCGCACAGACGAGGCCCTCAGTCAAGAGGGATGGATGCCTCAGGAGTGTATATACAGTGGGGCAAAAAAGTATTTAGTCAGCTACCAATTGTGCAAGTTCTCCCACTTAAAAAGATGAGAGGCCTGTCATCCTAGGTATACCTCAACTATGAGAGACAAAATGAGAAAGAAAAAAAATCCAGAAAATCACATCACAGACCAAAGAGCTGTCAAAGGACACCAAAAACAAAATTGTAGACCTGCACCAGGCTGGGAAGACTGAATATACAATAGGTAAGCAGCTTGGTGTGAAGAAATCAACTGTGGGAGCAATTATTAGAAAATGGAAGACATACAAGACCACTGATAATCTCCCTCGATCTGGGGCTCCACGCAAGATCTCACCCCGTGGGGTCAAAATGATCACAAGAACGGTGAGCAAAAATCCCAGAACCACACGGGGGGACCTAGTCAATGACCTGCAGAGAGCTGGGACCAAAGTAACAAAGGCTACCATCAGTAACACACTACGCCGCCAGGGACTCAAATCCTGCAGTGCCAGACGTGTCCCCCTGCTTAAGCCAGTACATGTCCAGGCCCGTCTGAAGTTTGCTAGAGAGCATTTAGATGATCCAGAAGAGGATTGGGAGAATGTCATATGGTCAGATGAAACCA
>NW_011370693.1:0-1531 GCF_000735185.1 Notothenia coriiceps
TGTGTGTGTGTGTGTGTGTGTGTGTGTGTGTGTGTGTGTGTGTGTGTGTGTGTGTGTGTGTGTGTGTGTGTGTGTGTGTGTGTGTGTGTGTGTGGAGCCAGCCCACCAACAGGAAGGGCCACAGTGCCGTGGTGCTGGGCTCCTCCATGCTGCTGTACGGAGGACTCATCGACATGAAGGGGACCTCACAGGACTTCTGGAGTCTGGATTTTGGTGAGTTTGACATTTCTTTAGTCCCACAAGAAGAGGAAACACTCATAGATGCATGTTTTTATACATGTCATGCCATGTTTGCAGCATACAGCGAACCCAAGTTGTCAGACACATTTACACGGCAACAGGGACCAAGCCTCCTGATTTTCAGCCTGGGCCTCGCCTAAAACAGTCGCCTGAGATGCCAAAAATGTGATTTCATGTAATTACTAAATGTTCTGTTCTCTGAGAAAAGGATACCGCAGACATACAGCAAAGAATAATAATGTTCTTTAATACACTGTATTATATTCCCGATACATCGGAAGATACACTTTTGGTTTCCTCTAATATATCATCTTTGACTAAATATTTTAGAAAAGCATAGTACACTGAAAAAACTAAGAGGTTGACTTTAATTAAATGTATTAAGTCAACAAATTTCACACAACTGTATGAGGTTACTTGAAAGCAATAATATTAAGTTGAACCTATTTAAATGTATTATTATTGCTTCCAACTAACCTTATACAGTTATGTGAATTATGTTGACATAATACAATTGACATAATACATAGTAATGTTTGATTTGAAATGTTAGTTTTTTGAACAGTTGAATGAAAGAGGTAAAACTGAAACTTTAAAGTAGTATTTACATGTTGTCATTTTCAAATGCCTTCAGATATTTCAAGTTTCCATTGTGAAGATAATTTCCAGTTATTGTACAATGAATGAAGTGTAACATCAGTGGAAGGAGCTTCTCATTGCGCTCATCACACCAAACAGTGTCCTGCACAAAGACCTTTCATATTGTGACAGTAACATGTATGTGTTTACTTGTCCCTCATGACAGACTCCATGGCCTGGTCCCTGCTGAGCGGCTCCCAGCAGGCCTCACTGGGCCCCGGTCCCCGACACAGTCACTCAGCCGTGGCCCACCAAGGCTGCATGTACCTGTTCGGGGGCCTGAAGGGCCTGCGGGAGCAGAGAGACTTCTGGAAGTGGGACTCCTGCAGCCACATGTGGAGTCCCCTCAGAAACAAGTGAGAAGTCATATGATAGTTAGTTAGTTAGTCTGTCCTCTACAGGGGGGGGGGTTTAGGTCCACAGCTAAAAACACCACTGACGCAAAACACTTGTACTGTGTTTAATCAAATATACAGAGTTAGTTTTAAAAAAAATATTTTAATGTTTGTACTTATAATGTACTTACGTTACATATTACATGTCATTTGTTAGACGCTTTTATCCAAAGCGACTTATATACATTCAGTACTGTGGAGAATCCCCACAGGAGCAATCTGGGGTGAAGTGTCTTGCCCAGGGACACAACGACATG
>NW_011370694.1:0-3848 GCF_000735185.1 Notothenia coriiceps
AGTGTCACCTTGATTCCAATTTCAGATACCTGTATTTGCCCAACTGAATTAGTAGAGAGAAAACATTTTTGACTAAAAGTTGACTAAAATGTAATGATTTTTCATCGACTAAAATTATGAAGGATAAAATAAAATAAAATGTGACTAAAACTAATAGCCATTTTTGTCTGAAGACTAAAGCCCCGGACACACCAAGCCGATTTTGGCCGTCGATGGTTGTCAGGCCGACGTTGAGCATCCTGTCGCCCTACTCAGATTGGTGTGTCCCACACCGTTGTGTCTTTTCGGCCGTGCCGACACCTTTTTGGCCGAAAACAGACATGTCAAATCGGCCAAAGGCTGTCGGTTTAATAAATCACTCTGACTGGCTGTTCAGCTAGCGAATCAGTGCATGAGAAGCGAAACAGAAGTGAGGGACCCAAACAAACTATTAAGAAGGCAACTGTGAGATTTAATTGAACTCCAGCTCTCGACTCAGGTTGGGGAAAGCCCCATGAGCTTCTCGCTGTAGAGTGAAAATGGAACACACACGCTATTTGTTGTTTGTTTATATCACGCAGTCTGTTTTCCGGTTGTTGCCTCTTTTGAATGACGAATACACACTACCGCCCCCTGCTGGTAAGGAGAGTTATTGCCACTCAAGCATGCCCAGTTCGTATGTGCTACTTGGCCGTCGGCTGAAGTTTTGCGGTGTGTTCCAGTGCGACACATGGCCTAAACGCAGGAGACGTGAGGCGACACAACAGTCGGGTCCGTCTGTTTCAGTTCTTTGCTGTCAGTTTGGTTTGTCCCTACCTTAAGACTAAATCTATAATAGCTGCCAAGATTAACACTGACTCTACCTGGCTTGAGGCAAAAATGATACTCCTCCGTCTACACTGCTTTTTATTTCATACTTTAACTGAGGATAAAGGATTTCGTTGCTGACTTTGACCTCATGCTGCGGTTACACATCTTCAGCTCAACTTAATGCTACAATATGTGACATTGTGGAGTAAAGACAGATGTTTAACCTTCTGGGCAGCGATTCTGGACTCAGTGTTTCTCCTCTTTCAGACTTTTAAAATCCTCCATTACTAACTGTTAGTGATAATGACAGGGGTCTGCAGAAGAACAGTCAGCCACTGAGGTGAACGATGTAAACTGAGCTTTAAGTGTGTGTATGGGAAACCATGTGCTGTGGAAGAGACCCCATAAACTAGGGGATGATAACCTTTGGTACCACTTTTTATGGTGGTGCTTAGTGTTGTATAAATGACTTCTGTGTCTTGCTTTCTCTTCTGAGTTAAGAGACAATGGGACATTTTTCTATTCTTGTCTGAGATGCTACACGTTTATTTTAGTCTACTTCAAAACATACACTTATAGAGAAAGTGTCAATTGAGTTTTTCTAAAGTGTATATTCATTGTTATTGAAAAAACCGGATTCCTTTTTGTAAATGTTTGGTGTGTTTTGGGAAATTCAGAATGGTTTGCTTCAATGTTCAATGTGCTCTTTTTGGACATTTTCTTAATCATAGATAAATAAGTTCCCATATTTAGTACTCTGTCTTCAGTTCAAGGTGATCACACAAATACTTGAATCCTTAAATCCCTAGACAACAAAAGAATATGGGAATATTACGGTCCAGCCCTACACTAAAAAAACTGAAATGTTGACTTTAATGAAATGAAAATGAAAGGTTTGTTGAAAGCAATAATATTTTTTATTCAAACTTAATATTATTGCTTTCAACTAACCTAATATAGTTAGAGATGTCCCGATCCGATCACGTGATCGGGGATCGGAGCCGATCACGTGATTTTCAAAAGATCGGAATCGGGAGAAAAAAATCGGGGATCGGGATTTTTTTNNTGTTGACTTTAATGAAATGAAAATGAAAGGTTTGTTGAAAGCAATAATATTTTGTATTCAAACTTAATATTATTGCTTTCAACTAAATATAGTTATGTGAAATGTGTTGACATGATACATTTATTTAAAGTCAACGGTTCAGTTTTTTCAGTGTAGTAAACTGCAACTTGATTGGTTGGCGAAAGGTTTTCAAAAGCTAGGTGGTAATTTACCTCAACGTTAATCTCACCTAACTCACCTGCAACAAACATAATACTTTTGGCATATCATATGTAGGCTCATAATGTACCCTTCAGACCCTTTTTACCCCCCTTCTTTGTCCAGATTGATCCTGTTTTCATCAGCTGTATGTAAGACAACACTTCTTTTAAGACAGGATAATTGCACTTGATTCCATTTGTTTTGATTTGAGATCAACACAAATGCTACTTGGCGTAATCTTGCACTTTTCCTGGACACAGTCCCGTCACCGCAATTTACGTTTTTTTCTTTCCCCCTGCTCTAGCTTCAGTGTTTTGATCGGTGCTCCGAAAGCCAACACCAGCCAGCCGGACATCACTGAAGGAGGAGGCGTGTTCTCGTGCCCCTGGAGACACGATAACTGCAGCATGATCCACTTCGACAAGCAAGGTAGGGTGTCTTGTAAAATGTAATTTGACGAGTCTTCCTCTTCGTGGATACAAATGTGATCTCTAAGCCTCGTTAAAGGGGCCCTATTATGCTCATGTTCAGGTTCATATTTGTAAATTGTGTCTCTACTGGGACATGTCTCCATGCTTTAATGTTCAAAAAGCTCTTTATTGTTCTCATATTGCCTGTGCTGCAGCACCTCTTTTCACCCTCTGTCTGAAACCAGAGCCCAGTCTGCTCTGATTGGTTAGCTGGCCGGCTATATTCTGATTAGTCAACCGTAAGAGATGTCCCGCCCCTTAGCCTATCACGTACAATGTGTTGGAGCGCTAGCCAATAGAAGCACGAGTGTTACATAGTGATGTCGTTGTGTTAAGTAAACAAAGGAGTCCAATAGAGGCATTTCAGGCGGGGATGAGTGTGTGGGATTTTGGATTTTAGCCTTTGCAGACCATTTACATGCACAAAGAACTATATAACACACTACAGACAAGAGAACACCCGAAAAAGCAAAAATATGGCCCCTTCAATATTGCAAATCCAATGGAGAGAATTGTCCCTACATCATCACCATTATGAGGTTGTAAATCACATTGTTCAAGGACATGGAAGTAAAAATGTCACTTTCACCAACAGAGATGTTAAACTGTTTGAGACTGAAGCGAGTCGTTAACATCTGTCTCTAACCATCCATAAAAAGTGTCTGAGAGAAGCCAAAGGTAGCATCCCGGGTTCACTGTGACCCTGAGGTCAGAAGTGCAGATATTTACAGCGTCTAATCCATTGCTTCTGTTTTCGTTAGCTTTAATACCTGGCTTTCCTCCCCCACCGTTAAGGTCTCCATTTTGGGACCTTGTCTGTATTTTGCAGTGTTTTCACAGAGCTTTGATTTCCTGTTGGACTCGGGCCCAGTGTTGTGAGTGTTCTTTAATTAGTGGAGTGTCACAATGGGGACAAAGACCCCAGAGGACCTGAACTGCCCCCTGAAAAATAATCACCCTCATCAGAAATACAGGAAGTGATAAGGACCACTGTTTGAGGATCAGAGGGTCTAACTTATCGTACGTTGATATCAGACTGGGAGCTGCGGCTATGTAAACTCTGCGTACACAAATACACACACACACACACACACACACACACACACACACACACACACACACACACACACACACACACACACACACACACACACACACAGAGGTGGGAAGTATTGGAGTACAAATACTTCTTTCTGTACTTTTTACTTTGACTTCTTACATGTTGAACACAAATACCTGTACTTTCTACTTCTTACATTTTCCAAACAGGCTGGTTCCTTTAGTTTGAATGTGTGTTTGGTGGCGTGATCATTATTATTTAG
>NW_011370695.1:0-1369 GCF_000735185.1 Notothenia coriiceps
TGTGTGTGTGTGTGTGTGTGTGTGTGTGTGTGTGTGTGTGTGTGTGTGTGTGTGTGTGTGTGTGTGTGTGTGTGTGTGTGTGTGTGTGTGTGTAGACGGCAGAGAAGAGGAAGGCCATGCTGGATGAAATGGCGGTGCAGCTGATGCAGGAGAAGTCCGACCACAAGGAGGCGCTGTCTGACCTCAAACTGCAGCACGAGAAGGAGGTGAGGGGGTTTATAAATACAGTCTAAGTTTGAGACATGATCTCTTCTCATCTCCTCCCACTCCTTTCCTTGTTTCCCCTCCTTGATACATTTGGTTTCCTCTCCTTGTTGCTTCTTGCTTCCCTTTTTTTGTTTCCTCTTACTCTTTCCTCCCCTCTCCTCTACTTGTTTTGCCTTCTCGTTTCCTCTCATGGTTTTTCTGTTCTTGTTTCCTCTCCTTGTGTACTTTCTCCTGTCCTTGTGGCCTCTTCTGTTCCCTCTCATCTCCTTGTTTCCTCTCCTCTCCTCCCCTCTCAGGTCCTCGGGGTGAGGGCTCGATATGAGAAGGAGCTCCGAGGCCTTCACGAAGACAAGAACCGCTCCGAGGAGGAGATCCGACAGCAGCTGAGAGAGGAAAAGGTAAACGGAGTAGGAAGAAGGGCCAAAATATCTGGGGAAAGACGTTCGACAAGTGTCTGTGTATCATGTGTCATCACAGATAAATGGTAGTGTCCATGTATGGTTCTTATATCTGTGTGTGTGTGTGTTTGAGGCGCGGTCGAAGGCGCTGGAGGGGCTGCAGCAGAGGGTCGAGGAGCTGCAGGCTCAGGTTCTGTCCATGGAGGGAACCAAGGGATGGTTCGAGAGACGACTGAAGGAGGCCGAGGTCAGTCCCACACACACACCCGGAGCACATTCTTTTTTTTAACTCTTTATTTATTGGTTTTGCCCACACATATAACAGGAGAAAATACAGAGTACAAATGCAGGTGCTATATACACAAGAAATACAAAAAAGATGACAAAACAATTCGGTCTGAAGGGGAGGGGCTTAGCTTGACCCTGGTGGTGGTGAATGGATAGTTGGGGTCGGTCTGAAGGGGAGGGGCTTAGCTTGACCCTGGTGGTGGTGAATGGATAGTTGGGGTCGGTCTGAAGGGGAGGGGCTTAGCTTGACCCTGGTGG
Source organism: Notothenia coriiceps (assembly GCF_000735185.1). Classification (NCBI taxonomy): domain Eukaryota; kingdom Metazoa; phylum Chordata; class Actinopteri; order Perciformes; family Nototheniidae; genus Notothenia; species Notothenia coriiceps. The sequence goes on from NW_011370695.1 coordinate 1,152, forward strand.
TGGTGAATGGATAGTTGGGGTCGGTCTGAAGGGGAGGGGCTTAGCTTGACCCTGGTGGTGGTGAATGGATAGTTGGGGTCGGTCTGAAGGGGAGGGGCTTAGCTTGACCCTGGTGGTGGTGAATGGATAGTTGGGTTCGGTCTGAAGGGGAGGGGCTTAGCTTGACCCTGGTGGTGGTGAATGGATAGTTGGGGTCGGTCTGAAGGGGAGGGGTTAGC
>NW_011370696.1:0-1033 GCF_000735185.1 Notothenia coriiceps
CTTACCTGACCTTACCTGACCTTACCTTACCTGACCTTAACTTACCTTACCTTACCTTACCTGACCTTACTTGACCTTAACTTACCTTACCTTACTTAACCTTACCTTACCTGACCTTACCTTACCTTACCTTACCTTACTTACCTTACCTTACCTGACCTGACCTTACCTGACCTGACCTTACCTGACCTTAACTTACCTTACCTTACTTACCTTAACTTACCTTACCTGACCTGACCTTACCTTACCTGACCTTACTTGACCTTAACTTACCTTACCTTACCTGACCTTACCTGACCTTACCTTACCTGACCTTAACTTACCTTACTTTACCTTACCTGACCTTACCTTACCTGCCCTTAACTGACCTTACCTGACCTTACCTTACCTTACCTGACCTTACCTTACCTTACCTGACCTTAACTTACCTTACCTTACCTTAACTGACCTTAACTGACCTTACCTGACCTTACCTTACCTTACCTGACCTTAACTTACCTTACCTTAACCTTACCTGACCTTACCTGACCTTACCTGACCTTACCTTAACTGACCTTACCTTACCTTACCTGACCTTACCTTACCTTACCTTAACTTACCTGACCTTACCTTACCTGACCTTACCTTACCTTACCTGACCTTACCTGACCTTACCTTAACTGACCTTACCTTACCTGACCTTAACTTACCTGACCTTACTTGACCTTACCTGACCTTAACTTACCTGACCTTACCTTACCTTACCTGACCTTACCTTACCTGACCTTACTTGACCTTACCTTACCTGACCTTACTTGACCTTAACTTACCTTACCTTACCTGACCTTACCTTACCTGACCTTACTTGACCTTAACTTACCTTACCTGACCTTACCTTACCTGACCTTAACTTACCTTACCTTACCTTACCTGACCTTACCTGACCTTACCTTACCTTAACTGACCTTACCTTACCTTACTTACCTTACCTTACCTTACTTACCTTACCTTACCTTAACTTACCTTACCTGACCTTACCTTACACCTTACCTGA
>NW_011370697.1:0-1894 GCF_000735185.1 Notothenia coriiceps
ATTTTTAAAGCAAGGATCGATGCTATCCAATCGGAAACTGTTGGAACCTGTAAATGTTACTAGCTATGTAAACTGTAGTCGCTGTAAATATGCTGTATGATGTCCTTTTTGTTTTTCTGTTATTTGTATAATTCATGTGGAACCTACTTGCAGCAGGTCACCCTTGAAAAAGAGATCAATGATCTCAATGGGATTCACCTGCATAAATAAAGGTTTGAAATGAAATGAAAAATGAAATGAAAACATGCGTGTACATTTATTAGAGGCAAAATCATCGCTCACACATCAAGCTGAAGAAAGAGAAGTCAGTCAATTGGAAGTTGAGCTGAAACAAAAGGAAAAATCATGATCTGGAAATCATTGTGAGGCCTTATTAAAACAAGAAGGATGAATTCACCGTGTTCAGACTCATTACGAAGGGTGGAAAAGTCGTGGAAATGGGCAATTAAGTGAAAAAGAAGCCACGTGTTAACATTATAACTGACACCGTGTGACCTCTCCGCAGAAAACCTTTATTTGTACCGGTTCATATAGGGAGGAATTAGTGCTTTTAAAGGATTGATATTTCCAGGCTGCTGCTTGGTCACGTAGAAATGTTTGACGCTCCAATTAAGAGTCAGAAAAGTTAATTAAATCAGGAACGTCTCTTGGGTTGGATGTATAAATATTGGATATTAGACGTTGAAACACTTGTTTGAACTCAGGTTTATTACGAGGCGATGGTAAAGGTCAGGTGCCGAGTGCATTCATTCAGTCAGTGATATCAGTTCAACTCAGGAAAAGAAAACGAGCAGACTGCAGGTTTATTAATATTTCAACGTTAATCATATACGTACATCCTTTCACAATTTCAGACAGTTTTTATTGGGATCTTTTGGATTTGGAAACCTCATTACAGAAACGTTCTAAGTCTGAGATCCTATCTTCACTCAGCTCAGGAAGACAGCGAGGATGTGGGGTTTTATAGAAACATGTTCTCTCACTAAGTCAGGAAAAAGATCCTGACTTATTTTAGGATATTAATTCAGCTTTTACAGATTCCGTATTACTTTCAGAGTAAGTCATCCTTGGCATAGATCCTGAACACACTCAATGTCTGTGGACTTCTAAACAAACATTTGTCATATATTGTTTTTATCATCTCTTTTAAACACTTTTTAAACCAATGATTACACAGATGCTACATGCTTCAAGGCTATTTACAAAGGATTAGATTAGTTTGAGTGTATTTGTTGTCTTTAGCTTGTATTTGTCTCTAATACATGAATTTCCCAAGTTTCAGTGAGCTTTTCATTTCACATATTTCCACTCTGTCCATTAAGTTATCCTAGAAGCAAATTAGCTATTGTTAAGTCTGTATGGCAACAACAACAACAACAACAACAACGAAGGAGGAGGAGTGTTAAAAGGTTTCTCAAACCATCTGTTGACGCTTTTAATGTCTGCACCATGCCTAGAGAGGTTTATTTCCACTGCTTGCAACGCATTTTTAACATCCCAAAATGGTGGTTTCCTCTCTTCCAGCAACACGAGCAGGAGGTTCAGCTCTTCGTAAATAAAAAGTGGCCTTATTTTTGCTGCAGATCGAGGATTGAGGAACTACCAGAACATCCTCCGGTGAAATCCTCAGACACTCGCCCCGCCCCCTTCGCTCACTGATTGGACGATGCAGCGCATGCACTGATCTGGCTGCTGTCCGGCGATCAGCTGTGCGGCGTCATCACAAACGGACGTTGCTTCACGTGACGCTCCGGAGGAAACTACGTCACATTGCTCTTAAAACTCATTTCCCTGCTTCTCGTGGTTTCCTTGCATCTCTCCATGCTTCCCTGGAGGGAGGGACTAGTCGCAGGGAAGGACGCAAGTGAGGGAAGCAAGGAATCAATTTAACCGA
>NW_011370698.1:0-12423 GCF_000735185.1 Notothenia coriiceps
CATCTTAAGATAAGATAAGATATACTTTATTGATCCCAAGTTGGGAAATGTTTTTGTTACAGCAGCATGTATTCTAGTTCTACTCCACTACAATTCAGAGGTTAATCTGGTATTTTTGCTCCACTACATTTATCTTAGTACTTTGCAGATTCTGATTAATGATGTGAAATATTAACAACCTTGAAAGCAGACTTTAGTTACACCTGAGTCAAATTCAGGGAAGGTGATTGTCAAGTGCCAAAATAAACTATGCAATATATTGGACGTTAAGTACTTTGTCAGACTTCATATTTATCTGTGGATAACCCCAAAGTGTTTTTCTTATTCAAAAGAAGACCTTAACTTAAAGTATTCTTTAATGTTTCAATAAAGCCTTATTAGTTTGTCTGTTTTGCACATCCTCCTGTTAATATCTTTGGACGTCCTGCACTAAACTGTTTTATTGCAGAGATCACTACAGTATCTTCTTGATATTTTCTATATTCTATATTTCTATCATTGACCTTCTACTTTCCCCCAATTTTGTATGTAGGCTACTCTTAATATTTAAATGTTTTCATCAAATAAACCGTATTCAACAAAATTCAATAACGTGCTTTAACCACTAGGCGGTGCGGGTTAAAAAAACAGTGGTGTAGTTAAAACATAATAATATCAAACATAATATGACTATTAACTTTATTGTGAAATTAAAACAGAACGGTAAAGAAAAATACCGTTTCAGTCTCTCGATTTGAAGCTTATGCATTGTACTATGAACCTGTATAGACCTGTAGCAGTCAACTGCATGAGGAGTTGGAAAGGTGTTGTAAATAATATCTTTAAAAACTACAACAAAATCCCTTTCTATCAGCTGTGCACCGTTATGATGTAAATATAGCCTATCTACCAATTGGATCAAATATAATAGTCAGCCGAATTAGTGTTGATACTGCAAGGAGACGTATTGTGTGAAAAGAAATGGAAGATGTTGTTTAATTGCTAATATATTTATGATCCACTTCACGTATTCAGTTTTGGCGGCATTTCTTACAGTTTGTCAAAAGGTCTTCTGATCAGGGCTCTATAAATAAATATCTACGGCAGATATGTAATATTTATTGCAGCTGAACCGTGTATTACAATGCCGTTATGTGATGACTTCCAAAGAGAAAAGCAAGAACACTCAGAATAAAGTATTATTTTATTTTTAAAAACTGTTTTCCGATTTCATATCATATAAACACCATATCCCGACATGCATTGCGGGTAAAACAATCAATGTTTTAGCCTATCAAAACCTCTGAAAAAAGAAAGGTGTCTCTCAGAATCGAAAGAGAAAAACCTACTGTATGGGAAAAACACAAAAGCATTGTACACAATTTAAACCAATACATGTCGTATAATTAACAAGCATAAACTGATGTTTTTTAGTTGATGAGTACTGCATATATCACTGTTAAATAATTTGATAATTGGCTTTATTATGAAAACGTAGAGACCGGAAATACTGTTTTCAACCCCGTAACTTTACATAGAGGCTGCCGCATACCTCAAATCATCTTTGTAATATCTATCAAACTATAGATCCTACATATCGACTGGACGTGGATTCTAAAAGTACAATATACACTTCTCACTAGAAATATAATCAAAAAGCGTTTTAATGGCCAAACCATCCTACAATTTAGGATTCTCCAGAGAGGGTTATTTGTGAATCAACGACCATCTGTAACGTTTTTATTCAACGGGAGCACTAGAGGGCGAAAACTTTCAAACGTAATTATAGGACGTATTAAGCGCTTGAAAAAACAACATATTTGGTCGTAATAAGGGCCTGAACAATCGACCTATTTAGTCTTATGAGTTGGAGGACTTGTTGCTAGCAATATATGAGGCATTTAGCATCTAAATGAGATACACTTTATTAATCTTAAAGGGACATTTCTTTCCCCACTCTGTTGTTTTTACACACATTACACACACAGGGGAGGATATACATGCACAAACACAGAGGATAAACATGCACACACACAACCACATGCAGATAGGAGAGGTGGCAGAGCAGAGAGGCTGCCAGGTAACCGCCGCCAAGGGAGCAGTTTCGAGGTTAGGTGCCTTGCTCAAGGGCACCTCGGCAGTGGCCTTGGAGGTGAACTGGCACCTCTTCAGCTACCAGCTCACTCCATCTTTTTGTTGGTCCAATCGGGACGTGAACCGACGGCCCTTTGGTTCCAAGACCAAGTACTTACAGACTGAGCCACTGCCGCCTCAAAGGAGTCAAATATTAAGAGTAGGTTGAGACCGTAAACATACAGTAGATGGGAGGAGAGCTAATATTAGTCTTACATATATCTGGTGGACAAAAACATGGTACCAAGTGAAAACTAATGTTGCTTCTGCTTTCCCAAAACCAATGTGTTACACGTTAAATGCATATTTTATTTACACATCCAGCGGACATTGAGTATTTATTTGCGTCCATGTTTAAGACCAACTCAGTCAATTTGTGGGCTGTAAAAAAAATCCCTGACTCACTAGAAAGAGGCATAAAGATCCATAGAGCAGTGAAGTTGGATTATGATTCTCTGAGGGATCCATATATTGCTTACAGGAATTTGAATCATCGTTAATCCAAAAATATCAATTATTGTAGCTTGAAGTTGTCAATGTATTAATTTGAAATCTACCACTCTTCTTGTGTGTAATGTGAAACAGTAGCCCTCAGGGTTGCTACAGACATCCGTATGATGTGATATGACGGAATGTGAATTAACACTGTCAAGAATAAGCCATGGTACCAGTTACAAGGGAGCAGCAGCTTCAAATATGGCCTTGGGCTATTTATATCCCTCCATAATTCTGCCCAACAACTTTACAAATCACTTTCTGCCAACCACATTCCAGGTGGAGGAAATCAAACTTTCGATTGGCTGATTGACCTTTTGGCGACATCCAATAGCACCTTGGGCTTAAGGTTCTGTATCCAGGAGATGGGTTTGACAGGCTGGCAGACAGAGTGCTGTATGGTACATGAGGCTAGCAGATGTTGTTACTAATTCCCTGACTAGACACAGCCTGGAGAGAAAGTGGAGCTGGGTAAGTGTCTATCCCGTGTTCCAGTCCATGTGTCCAGATTTAATGACGAAGCACAGACTGTGTTCATTGAGCACCTGACCTTTCTCTGGCCTGTGCCTCCAAGTCATCTAATTCATAGATCAGTGAGCATTGTGAACACTCATATGGTGTTGACTCAGAATCAAACAACTGATGTTGAAACTGATGGTGCCATGAGGCTGAATTTCAGTGGTGTAAAGTGACTGAGTACATTTGCTCAAGTAAGTTAAGAACAATGTTGAGGTACTTAACTTGAGTGTTTCAATTTGTTGCTACTTTATACTTCTTCCACACTACATTTCAGAGGTAAATCGTGTACTTTGACTCCACTACATTACTTGAATACCCTTTAGTTACTTTACAGATCTGGATTAATGATGTGAAATATAATCAAGTGTTAAATCAGACTTTAGTTCCACCTGGAGTAAATTCACAAGCTACCTTGCAGTATACAAAGTCATTCAAACTAGCTGCACCTTTACCAGCTTTGAGAACACTTTCATGATCAATCATTATAAAACATATCATATATATTATTCTGAAATGGACCAATCTGCAGAATGACTACTTTTACTGTCGCTCCTTTAACTATATTTTGATGCTATAATGCTAATTTGATGCTTTGTACTTTTACTTGAGCAACATTTTGATTGCAGGACTTTTATTTGTAACACTCTCGTACTTTTACTTTTACTTAAGTACAAGATCTGAGTACTTCTACCACCTCTGTTGGATTTGACAATAAGAAAATGAAGGAACAATAGAAAAAGGTGAGTGAGGGAATGAGTCACGGCCTGGAATTATGTATGAATGTATAACTGAATGGCTGAATATGTGGAAAACAATAACAGAAAGTGCTTGATGATGCTTGATGTCATCTGTTACCTTCAGCTTGTGCTGTGACGATCTGGTGTGACAGAGAAAGGGATAGTAGAAGGATCCACACAGAAGAGCAGCCCATACTCTTCCTCTCTTCCTCTTCCTTCTGCGATCAGCGGCTCCTCCTCCCAGTTCTTCTCTTCTCAAATCCCCTTCTTAAATTCCACTCCACAATCATCAATTCCAACTCTTATTTCCCCTTCTTCTGAAAGTATACACATGAATAGACAGTGGAAAAAGTCATTAGAGGCACTCAAAGATAAAATATAATCAAACATTTTTAATTTGTGAGGCATTCATGATTCTTAGGCAGTCTTAGAGTTGTTCTCCCATCTCCAGGGACAGTGTTGAATAAATGTATGTACTAAGGAGGATGTCTTGACTTATACTGCATCATTTCAGATTCATTTTACATCATATATACAACTTTTGGCCTGAATAGTAAATCACCAGATGTGATTATATTGAATTATCCGCACAAACATAAATAGATCCTATCATTTTCTTTTTACTTTGTGGCTATTGCCATCATTTAGGTACATTTAAATTGTTTATCATAATGTTATACACTATTCCATTATTATGGGTTCAGTTTTGAACTCAAATTCCGATGACGCAAAGAAAATAAAAGCATCAAATGAGGGTTAAAACTGTCTGATATAAAACAAGCTAATAAAAGCAGTTATTGGGAGGTGTTAACATTATGAACTTACATGAAAAATGATTACCCCAATAATCCGTTACGACTGATTTATATGATAGAGTTTCTTCAGAGTGAACCTGCAGCTTGACCTGATGCATGCCACTGCTCCTACTGTTTATCAATGTAAAAACCCTCTACATGTGCAAAAGATATTTACAGTGGTCAGCCAGACCTCTAGACGATGTGCACCTGTCCCAGACTGAGGATTACCTAAACCCCCTGAGGGCTGGCTTTGGCCTGGAAGTCAAACTGTAGAGGTGTTTATCTACAGAGCTGAGGCTGAGGCAGCATTGCTAATTGCTTCTAATGTGTGTGCACATACTACATTGCACTTGGTCAAAATGTTTTAGCCCCATGGCAAATCTGCAATAACAGAGAATGTGTCTTATTAAAGCTTCCACCTGCACCCTCTTATGTCTCTTGTATGTGCGATTTTCTTTGTTTGACCACAACATGGTGACACTGTAGGACATTTGAGAAGAACTGTCTGCAATCCAAAATATGGTTTTGTACAATTTCTGCTCGAATGATCATGTATTTAAAGGATTTTTCTCTAAGCTCTGAGTAAGGTGCAAGACACACTAATTATTCAGAAAATCAACATGATCAAAGTTCAGCTGTGGGTGTGTGAGACGATTTTAGACTCTCTGGAAGTGTTTCCAAGAACTGACAGGTTAAAGAACAGGAACCCTAAGACAGATGAGTTTCACTGGAGGAAGCACAGTGATCAAAGTAATCGAGATGGAAGGAGAGTTATAGCTGTCCCAGAGTCAATGGAGGTTCAATAACAATCGGGGATACAGAAAATCCTTCCCCTTTCCTTCCTCAAAAGACAGAGGAAACTTCAAGTTAGCATAAAAGAGATTAGCCCCAAGGCTACAGCTTTTGACTTGGCATAATACACTGAGTGGAGGCAATTCAGTCCCTTTGAAATGTTGCGGTTGCTTTACCAGCATATTATCTCTATTGCAGACTTGTACCTTGGGAAGGGATATTTAAAAGCATGGTGCAATGATAGGAGCGCATTGTAGAATCTTCACTGCATTTGTGCTGCTCAATGATCCACTTCAAAGTCAGCTTAAAGATATTGCAGCCAGAATGTGTTGAGAGTGAAAACCTTCCCTTAAATGTATACAAAGGAAACACAGCAATGTATCAACACAACAACATTCAGTTAAGTGAAAATAATCAATGCCTAAGTAGAGTTAATCCAGAACTTGAATCACAATGGCAAAGAATCATGCAGCAGCCACGGATTATCCCATATTAAATAAATAACCCCCTGTCAGAGAGAAGCACGTTCAATACAAATCTAAGAAATGGTTAGTACCGTTATGTTTTACATTAGCTTTCTATCTCCCAGCATGTGTCAGCACATAAGTGTTCATGTGTGCCCAAGTACATGTGCATGAATATATGTTAGCCTATAAGCATATGGTATTGCAAATTCATAGGCCTGACATCAAAGAGAGATCTGCCTTTACTCAACATGAGATGAAAACATTACGGATTACTTTTGGCATTAATGATTCACATTGCATTCATCAATCTATCTTCCAATACTTCCAATGTTTCAGCTACAGAATAAATGAATATGATAAAGCCATAAAAAAGTAAAACAATCTGAATTCCAGACAAATCTTTGGTGTGATTTGACCACCTGGCCGACAGAGCCGGAATGGCTGAAGGCTGACTAGTTTACAACCTCTGCAGATCAACTCTCATGTAACAGGCAGAAAACCAAACTCTCCCCCTCACATACCAATGCAGATCTAAGATCTGTCTCTGCATGTATCTTCTAAGCACTGAAATGCAGAGAGCACAAACGTGTGTTTTCATGAATGACAGCAAGTGCAGAAGTACACAGTTGCTGTCTTCTATCCCAAAAGGTGGAACTTATAGGTTGTAATGTGCTAAAGGTGGCACAAGTTTTCTGAGTCAAGTAGTGGATGTCAATGTTAAAAACATCTGCAGAAATATAAAAGAGCCTTAGATTTAAAGTGGACCTATTATGCTATATTGGAAAAATATATTGTAGGGCCATACCTATACAAAACATGTCTGTGAAGTTTTTTGCTTAAAATACCAAACAGTTCACCCATAGTAGCCATCCCTCATACTGCTCTTAACCCTCTTTTGTAGCCCTGTTAGAGAAACGCAGATTTTGCGTCCTTAGCTTAAAAAAAAGAAAAAAAGAGAGGAGGCGGAGCTAATGCCTGATCAGAATTCTACCGGAGATAAAGTTAAATTCTTCTGTGATAAAACGTTTGTTTAGAACAAAATCTTGTTCTAAACCACATCAAAGATTATTTCTGAAACAGTATGGAGCTCAAATGCTTTTTCCCTTGCGGGTTTATCACGAGGTGAGTTCCGTTTTTTATTTCCTGCTTTTTAAACACATGTGCTCTACAGTACAGGTTGTCTCTGAGTGTTAGCGAGGCTTGCTAATGTAAACAAAGACGAGATTACGTCCAAAACACGTCAGGCATTGTTTATGATAGCAATTTTAGCAGATCGGCAGCAAATCTGTATCCACTCGTTGTACCCGTTTTTAAAAGATTTGGGTACGGAGGAAAAGAGAGAGGGTTTTATATTCTGACGCTGTGTGAGTTCCCCGACGCACCGGGGACACATATTTATGTATAAAAGACATCACAAAGTGCATTTTGCATGATAGGTCCCCTTTAACTTGACAGTTAAGTTAAGTTTCCCTGAGTTAACCCAAATGTTTCTGAAAATATTGAAGTTTAAGCATGATGTACCTCTACACAAATTGCAAAAAGACCAGGAGCCTACAGCCTCGCTAGCAGCAGTGTTTTGAAGTAAATGCTAATATCAGCATGCTGATATTTCGAGGGAATAATATTTACTATGTTCACCATTTCCGTTTAGCGTGTTAAGATGCTAACATTAGCTAATAGGCACATACAGTAACAGGTGAGGATGATGTGACTTACATATAGAGGTATTTGGTCTGAAACCATAATTGGACAAACATTTGGCATGATGGGGGCGCTTACTGTATAAAAAGTCAGGCAATCACCAAAGTCACTGCAATTCATCCATCTTGTATCATATCAGGCCTATACAAAATGTCATGGCCATAAATATAATTGTTCTTCTGGACGTGATGGACTGCAAATCCCAGCTCATTCCAACAATCCTGCAGGACATTTCTACAACGCCTGTGATCATAAGCTCAACTCAGACACTTAGACAACATGCTTGCAATGATCCCGCATCAAGAAAAACATGTGCACAGGACTCCATCCATCACTCAAAGCATGCTGGGATCACAAGCACTTTGTCCAGCCTCGCCGAGGAGGAAATGTGTATATTGTCTCCGAGGCCCCAAGTTTATCACTGCCCGAGAGGATTAAATAATGTTACAAAAAGAAGTTTACTGTCTCTGGCCCTGATACTCCCTCTCTGTTCCCTATCTCCCTTCCTCACACACACTCGCTCACACATCCCATGCCCTGCAAGTTTAACTGCATGTCAGCTATTTCTACATAATGGCATTTTCCACCTCACCACTTCACAGAATGGATTATCCCCGTAGGTAGAAAACTGGTACAGTGAAGTGGCACATACACACTGCAATGTCAGAACTGCAATGTATGATTGCCCATGTCTTCGGTGCAATTAAATACAGATCTACAGTTAAAACACACACACAAATACAATCACACTCAACGCATGTCGTCTTAATGTCACTTTGCATTCACAGTCAGACAGCACAGACAAGTCCATGCATGGGAAACATCCACAATTCATTCTTCATAGTTTCATCCTCTTGCTAACAACCTGGTATGTTCTTATTATTCATGAATACACTAGAGCTCACATGACTGTGAAATCCATGATATCTTATTTTTATGCTCCTATTGAGGTTGGAGGTGTAACATATTTGCATTACCTTCTGCAGAGAAGCACATGAGGATGCCCAGGACCTCTGCACTACATGGTCCGAGTGTGAGATTCTAAGTGCATGTTCTCAAACTCAGTGGAATGCATATTTGCAGCAATTACTGTAATTACTGAGTTACTGTTTATCACATAAAGGCACATCAGACAACAAAGAAAATGGGCAACCAGCAAGCACTAATATCAGGCGGCAATGCTGTTTAAGGAGAAATTGTACTGTAAGGAGCAACAGTAAAGGCTAAGTATCACAAGTGTTGGCCTAGGTCCAGACACTGAGGCTGTAACAAGGGTGTCTGGGCGGTTAAGAATTCAAAACTGCTCAGTAAAGCACCATATTAAAGTGCAGTTAAAGTAATGGGTTTTGACTATATGGCACTGAAATGGGCCCACACAATCTCACTTACCACTGCAGACAAGTGAATCATTATTATCTTCCCAATCCAGTTGACCTCTTGACGGTCGAGAGGAGAGAAAATATCCACTGAAAAACACAAAAAGGTTTCATCCAAGTCAGGGGAGTTGAAAATAAGTCTGGAATTGATAATGTATTCCTGCAGAAGGTGTTATCAGAGATAATCGACTGAATGGTACATGAGAATCAATGTGTGTGTCTGAGTGAAGGAGGAGGCGGCTGTGTTTGGTTGTGTGTAAGGGTGGATGAATAACAGAGACGCTTTTTTTCTGGGCTCTGCTGCAGAAAAGTTTGGGAAGAGGGGTGGAGGGTGAAGCTGCTGCAACCTGTTGGCTCAAAGAGACAGAGAGAAAAAAAGAGAGAGGGAGAGAGGTGGGGAGTTACTGATGAGCTCTGACCCTGCGAGGAATGCATTGCCACTGTTCTCATTGCATGTGTTTGGTGCATCGAGCCACATTTTTTTCCCCAGGGTAATAGAATAAGCAGTTAGGTGAAAACAATGCTAAGGTTAAGTCTGCCATCACCCATATTCATACTGTAAGCTGAATTTGACTAGTTTTGGAAATCCACCAAATAATGCCCTGGATACACGCAAACTTGCAGACAGAAGGCACCTCTTGAACAACCTCTATAAATAGTGACGGAAATAATACACAAGATTGGACTTATGAGTGACCCAGTCTTTTACTGCTGGCTTCATTTGGCTGTTAAAATAAAATAGTTTAATGGTGATTTAAACTACATTTGCACACTACATCAACACAATATCCTCTTCACAATAGATAAACAAATAGGTAAAAAAGCACATGATAGGTTTGAGCATGACCTCTGCAGTAAAGGTTTGTATACTCACACATAAAGACAACACAAATAGCTTGTTTAGCAAACACCGTCTGAAAACAGAAAGGAGAGGCAGGGTGGTAAATCTGTCATGTTTTACTAGCTGCTCTCAGTAGGTGTGTTCCACTCTCTGTGTGTCTGTGTGTCATGGGGCATTGGGTCACCTTTAATGGTGGACCACAGGAATGTGGTGACTAGTTTATTAGGATTTGGCCAGCTGTCAGTCTTGTCATGCTATAACTCAACTCATAAACACTAACTCTGATGCAGACAACGGTGGTCGTTTTGGCTGATTGCTGATTTTGATGGTGTATGAGAAGCCTTTGCAATGTATATTGTAAGGTGTCCTTGGGTGGTTTGAAAGGCGCCTCTAAATAGAATGAATTATTAATTATTATTATTATTATTATTCTACAGCATCCATTCCCAACTTTTACAGGGATCCGAAGTGACAATGGATGCTGGAGTTGTCTCTATCTGTATTCCTCTGTAAATGCATCAGCTCTTCCAACAACATTTGACAGGATCTGTAAAAAGCCTGAGAAAAGCATGTGTTGCATACACAGAAACATTCAAACCATTCAACAAAAGTTCATCTAACAAAGTGCAACAATTAAACCCGGTGGATTAAGAAATAATACAAAAACGTGGACCATTCAGTCTTTTACTAGAAAATCCTATTCCCTTCTCTTGCAATGAGACATAACAGTCTGATTAAACCTCAAAGCTATAGGAAACTTATTTTCCAATAATTTCCCGTATGCTATGACATGGGTATTATTGCAAAGGAGGCATGTTTTGAATACAGAATGTTATTGTAAATGTCTACTCTGCAGACTTAATGGTTCAAATTGTAAACTTCTTTCTTCTGCTTTCATAAATATGAACAATGTCAGCAAAGTGACAGCTATATCAGGCACCTTTTTCCTATCCTTCCAATTTTATAGCATGCTCACCTACGGTTGAGGTTACTACAGTTTGTTGAGGTGTGTCAGAATTAGTGACTGAGTGTCAGACGTCAATGTGTGAGGCCTCCCTTCACATCCAGTTTTGCACTAATATTGAAGGATTTTCCATCAGTGCTTCTCGCCGGCGCAGCAGCAGAGCAGCTCCAATCATAAAACATGAGGGACTACTCCAGAGAAGGTGATATATTGACGTAGAGTAAAAGGTGGCATATTGTGGTTTGGCCTCAGGGCTGTCTGAGTTACGCACTGCCCTGCTGCTGACCCTCAGCAAATGTTAAGGAAGTTCAGGAGGGTGCATCAATCAGGACCACTCTTCCTAAGCATTCAAAGGTGAGTTTGTCCCTGTGAGTATATTTCTCTGTATAGCACAGCAGTGTGGCTAATGCTGAAATACAAAATGAGCCTCAGTGTGAAGAAAATATCTTGTCAATTCCATTGCAGTGCTGGAAAAATAACTCAGGTCTTTAAACTTGTGTAAAAGTAGCAATATTAAATTGATAAATACATTGTTACAAGTAAAAGTAATTTATAACCTTACTTTTTTAAAAGTACAGATGAAGTGGCATCAAAAGTACTTATGTGTAATAGCCCATTTCATCATCATACGTTAAATGGAGCTCATTTTAATTACTTTCTATACTGCAGCTTAATATCTTAAAAGTAGATCATGGTTATTTATGAGGGATTTTTAAATAAAATGTATTAACGTATACTTAGTATAAGCCGATAATCAGATTCACTAAAAGTCACTAAATCTGTCAAACAAATTAAGTGGAGTGCAAAAGGTAAAACATTGACTTCCAAATTGCAGTGGAGCAGAAGTATACATTAGCATAACATGGAAATACCCAGGTGAAGTACAAGTACCTCAAAATGTTACTTAAGTACAGTACTTGAGTAAACGTTACTTTCCACCACTGCACTTCAGAGAACACAACCTAAACCGGTCTGTACCACATAAACACATTGTAAATATTATCCACTCTATTCTTAATAGACTCATCTTGCTTAATAACATTTCATGGGTGAATAAGCCTAACCATCTTTCAAGAGCAGGTGTGATTATGAATAAAAGGTGTTTTGGACCTGTTAGGGTATTCAGATGGGCAATATTAACAAGCCTTGTGTCATGGGTGTGGGGGGGGGGGATAGACCCAAATGCAGAATGAGGAGGGAAGCAGGTTTCAAAAATGGAACAAAAGGCGAGCTTTAATCACAAAAAGCTGAAAAAACAAGAATCCAAGAAAAGGTACAAGGCACGAGGTAGCATCCAAAACAAAAAGGGACAGTGACCAACATGAAGGGAGACATGAATGACAAAAAATGAACCAACACTGAACACAGGAAGAGACAAGACTAAATACAGGGAGGGGTAATCACAAGAAGAGAAACAGCCGGGCATGGGAGGAGAAACACAAGGGCAACTGGTGAACACAATCAGACACACCAGGGAAACTAACGACAGGGAGGACAGAACAGCAAAAAACCCACAACTAGACACAACAAAAACTCAAACCCTGACATAACCCCCCTCTCAAGGGACGGATTCCAGACGTCCCTACACAGAGTCAAACATCTCAAACTGGGTGGGTGGAGGG
>NW_011370699.1:0-3303 GCF_000735185.1 Notothenia coriiceps
GGAGATCTGCATGGAGGAATGGGCCAAAATACCAGCAACAGTGTGTGAAAACCTTGTGAAGACTTACAGAAAACGTTTGACCTCTGTCATTGCCAACAAAGGGTATATAACAAAGTATTGAGATGAACTTTTGTTATTGACCAAATACTTATTGTCCACCATAATTTGCAAATAAATTCTTTAAAAATCAGACAATGTGATTTTCTGGATTTTTTTTCTTCTCATTTTGTCTCTCATAGTTGAGGTATACCTAGGATGAAAGTTACAGGCCTCTCTGATCTTTTTAAGTGGGAGAACTTGCACAATTGGTGGCTGACTAAATACTTTTTTGCCCTACTGTATAACACTAGCGCTCCTATTGGCTAGCTCTAACACATTGTAGTTGATAGGCTAAGGGTCGGCACTTCCATTTCTAATCACAACAGAGCTGACCAGCTAACCAACCAGACCAGACTGGGCTCTGGTTTCAGACAGAGGGTAAAAAGAGGCAGTATGAGTAAAAAGCTTTTTGAACATTAAACCATGTGAACATGTCACCGTAGAGGCCCAAAATACAAACATGGACCTAAAAATGAGCAGAATATGTCCTCTCAAACAATTAATAAATTATCAAAAAAGTTGCCCATTAATTCAATCCGCAAGAAATAAACGATTAGTCCCTGCAGCTCTAGCGTACATATCTGGTTTTGATGAATGACCATGTGTAATGAAGTAGCTCTCATAACCCATCATTGCTTTGTATGGTGAAGGCAAATCTAAGTATCTTCGGTGGAACAATGGCTCACACACTGCTATTCATTCACTTTGACGAGTCATTCCCATAGACACATTATTCACAGCAGTGACAGCATACAGAACTATCAGGTGATGTATAGAGGGTTGACGTTGCAGTGGAAAAGAGAGTATGGGTTTGTGTGTGCGGGGGTTTGTTGAAACCACTTTTGGTGTTTTGCAAGGTTAATCCACAGCGTGGGTTTCTTCTGAAACACTAATATATGCTTCTCAAAAGCCTTTAGTCAGTAGTTTCCAATGTATCTCCTGATGGTTCTAACTGAAAGGAAAACAAAATGTTCCAATCAACCAATCCTCAACTGCATGAGATAAAATCAGGACTGTTACAATGTCTAAATCTGTGTATTTGATGTGTGCAGGTCTAAGTGCTTTATCAGTGTGACTCACAAAGTGGTTTGTGTGAGGGTGAAGCTGAAGATTTAAGCTGCGTCGAGATGACTCAACTTAGCAGAACTTCGCCAAGAGTTCTGGGTAAAGAGGTTAGGCTAACCGACACCGTGAGAATGTGGCAACATGTGTCCTGTTCTGTGGCACGACCAGCCTCCTCTCTGCTCTCTCTGTAACAAAACAAAATTGTTGCTGCTATTGAGAGTGTTTTTAGATATGCTGGTGCGATGTAATTAAATGTTCAAATGTTGTCTTGCATCACTCAGTAGAAAGCCTAAATGTACAAAGAAAGGACAAAAAAAGGCAATTCATGTCCCAGGCAGAGCTCCTCATCATACTCATGTGACTCAATGTAATTCCCTATGAGTGTGTGATGATATAATCAGCTGTAAATAGACAATTAATATACTCCAGTTAAGTAATCTTCTGTTTTGCCACATGATTAAAGCAGATATTTACACAGTGTATTTAAGTCGTGGTTAGCCAGGCTTTATCAAGTCATGCGCCCGCAGACCTGGCTGCTGCTTTCAAGCCTTTAGGCCACAACCATGTTCACCTCTGGGACCATGTGACGCGGTGCCGCCATGGGTCCTGAGCCAAGGCTGCGGGAATGGTGGAGTGCTATCTACTCCCACTCCAACCATCGCTTCCCTTTGTAGTGAGCCGCAACGAGCTCCTCATGTGGGCTGGAACAGGGCCTTTGATAAAGCCAATGCTACAATATGTTAAACTGCAAATGTCGTGCAAATGACTTTCCTGCTTGACATTGCACTTTGTATTTAATGATATGCACTGAAATTGCATTTTCTTTCATCTCTCATTCGTCTTTTTTTTTTACTTAAAAGTAATTTCCCCATTATCTTCTTCTTCTTTAAACATCTTTATTTAAAATACCTTTTATGCAAATGTATTTATCTTATCTGTGTCTTTATGTACAGCTCCTTAACTGCCTTGTTGTATTAAATGTCACCTATAAACTTGCCCTGCCTTGCCTTATAGCTATGTGTGTTGCATTTGGCACATTCAGACAGAAATGTATGAAATTGAAGAATACATGCTCACAAAGTTCAAACACAGAGAGGCATATTGCACCAAATGTGGATACACTCGTATGCACTGAAGTAGCACTACAGCGGAAACCAACCCCCCCAGTCTTGTCACGAAAAGCTTGTCAGTCTGGAAGAGATATAGAATATAATTGATATTCATGTTGCATTCACACACGCACACTAGCAGATAGAAATACAAAAAAAAAGAAGCAGTTCCTTCTCGGTTGTCTGCACAGAAAGCTAGCCACCAACCACAACCACAAAGCCCCAGTATGTCAGCAAGCACCTGGCTATACACCCACTCCCAGACAGACAGTCACACACACAACAATCTGCAAACAAGCACCGAAAGATGCACACTTTGGCTTTTCTCAGGAAGAACATGCAAAAGCACCTGCTTCTTTACAAGCCTTGCCATATATATCCTGTGTATAGGTGGAGCAATGCATGGATCACAGAGGGAGTCGCTTCAGCCTGGGTGTCAGTGTGTGTTTATGTGTGTGCGTGTTTATGTATGACTTAAAGAAGAACTCTGCAACCTCTAAGACCTATTTACAGCGATGAGCGTGGGAAACAACATCAGAAGTCTAAGACATCGTACTAAAGTACTGCCATGTGTGTACATGTAACGTTAAAACACTGTTTATCGACAGCGCTACATCCTTCTCACTATGTGTAATTCACACACATATGAGATAAGATATTATTTTGTAATAACTGTTGTATCACTATTATACCTGAGGATTATGTAACATGATTACATCTATTTTAGGTTTTTATTTGTTGAGCAGGCAAAGGCATAAATACAGAAATACATGCTCAGACATCTGCAAGATGACACTAGTGTCTGTAGATGGCAAATACAGTGTTTCCCCTAGGTTTACTGCCTTGGCAGGGCGCTGCTCGAAAAAAAATGTCGGGGCGCCCAAATTTTTGTTATCCTCTGGAGCAGAGAGGAGCTGTGGATTATTGTTATTGATATCGTACAGTAACAAAGTATTTGTACATTAAAAAGTAATAAAGTACAGTGTTACACTGTACTGTATTACTTTTATTCAAACTGTATTCCCTTCTT
>NW_011370700.1:0-3546 GCF_000735185.1 Notothenia coriiceps
TGGCTTACTCTTCCTCAAGCAACTCCTGTCTGTAACAACCATCTACTTTTACCAGCCACAATTGACCCCCGATTTTCTCACTTGGAGAGGGAAGGCCTCCGCTGCATAGGGGAGTTATACATTGATAGTCTGTTTGCCAGTTTTGACCAACTACGGGTTGCCTTTAATCTAAAACAGAGTTCCTGCAGGTTTCGCCAACTCAAATGTAAGACTTTGAATAGAATTTAAGACTTATTTCACGGCAAGAAAGTATGAAGGAAAATTGCTATGAAAGAAGAAATATGTCCCATAATTACTTACAAAGTAAATGTATTCATGTTCAACATAAGAACAATGACTGAACATAACAGCATAACAGTACAGAACTGTGTTAGCGTGTTAGACAAAAAGTGTGTGTGTGTGTTTCTGTGGTTTTATTTATCATATTTATGTATGTTTAGTAGCTTGTGGAAGTGCGCTCCAAAATATTTGTTGATCTTGTTTATTGGTATTTATAATTTTGATATTATTTATTTAAAATTATCATTTATTTAATTTATTTTTGTATTGGTTTTTCAGTTGAATTATACTTTCAGGGTAATCAACAGTTAAAAAGATACTGTTCGGGGGGCGCTAGTGAGCAGGGTATGGGGTGAGACGTCTTTTTCAGAGCTCCTGCAGAGTTTTATACTTAAACGGCGTTATTCACATCAAAACCAGATAAAACCTCACTAAAAGAAGTTTGAAGATATTATAGCCTTAACTATGTCAGAAATTCCGACTTTGATGGCGGCAAATGTCCGGAAATATACATTTACGAAAAGGCCTGAACAATCTCCGGCGCAGGGTACTCCAGCCAACCGTAACGGAGCGTCACCTGACCGGACCGAAGCCAGAGGTATGACCGCTAAAAAGATCAAGGCAGACGTCCTGTCATCCCTGAGGGGAGAATTGGCTAATATGTTATGTGAAGAAGTGAAGAACGCCCTTGCAAAGGAATTTGGCCTGCTCAAAAGTGAACTGTAGGCTGTCAGGTTAGAAATCACCACCAACACAATTGCAATTCGGGCTGAAATGGATCAAATGAAGGGAGACATTAAGGACGTAGGGGATGGACTGTCAACATGGTCTGACGAAGTAAACTCGCTACAAACTGTTGTAACTACCCTGAAAAGCCAAGTCAAAGAGCTTCAAGAAAAGAGTGAAGACATGGAAGGTAGGATGAGGAGGGGTAATATTTGTATAGTAGGCGTAGATGAGCAGCCAGACTCGAGCACTCCCGAAGCTATTTCTAAACTTCTCAAAGAAGCACTACATCTTGACCGAGACATCAAAATTGACCGATCACACCGAAGCCTTATGAAGTGGAAGCCGGGGGATAGACCACGGGTCATTATCGCCAAGCTGCACAATGACGGAGACGCAGCGGAGGTGCTTAGAAGAGCCCGAGACAGAGTCCCACTCAACTACAATGGAAAATAGATAGCCATCTTCCCCGACTATACCAGCAACGTTGCTAAAGCCAGAGCTGCATTCACGGACGTGAGGAAGATGCTACAAGGACGTCAGAGTTCGCTATGGACTTCTATTCCCTGCTCGAATGCAGATCTCAGTTAGAGACGAGGGAAAAAAAAAGTCTTGTCTGCAGACTTGTCGAAGTGTTTATTCATGGTTTTTAATAACCGGTATCAGTATGTTGCTACTTCGGCATCATTTTGAAACGTGTATTACAATTAAATCACGGTAGAATATGTTCATTTTGTTGTAGTTGCCAGCGATTCTCTCACTAGTTTAGCATACTCAGCCCGGTTGTTGGCCCTGAAAGAACCTCGATTTCGGAGAGCCAGAAAACTGTGAAAAAGTACCCACCAGCCGGAACTACACCTATTGGAAACGCAACCAAAAACGGGCACGGCACAGCACGCTGTAGTAGAAATGCGCCATTTGAGGGCTTTATTTATGTGAACTATTGGTGCATAGCTCAAAGCCATTCAGCACAAGGGCATAGTGTCTGACTTTTAAGTTTATTGCCAGAGGGCATGTGTGGTGCAGATGGAAATTGGAGAAATACATTTTCACTTGGTGGCCTCAGTCATGGTTGATCAACTCACCTCTTGTTTAACCCCATTAAACGCAGAGCAAGAACTCCAAGAAGAGAAAGTCACAAAAGCAGCCGAAACAGGAACATCATCAAATCCTAAGATATTACAACAACAAAAGTCATAAAGGGTTCAGTCCAATATACAATATATGAACTGTCAGTGGAAATAAGGACGTTTTGACCGAGAGTGTGCAATGCAGCATTAATAAAGAATATTTTGATGATGACAGAGTATGCGGCCATTTGGTAGAATGACACATACCAGATGTTTTTATTCTTATAAATAGTAAGAGTCTATAGTACGTAGTCTACAGTGTAAAGCCGCTAAAGTGGAATATGACTGCATCGTTACTCCTTGAATTTTACTGCACTTTTAAATCTGTACTATACTCAACTCCAGGGTTAAGATGGTTACTTTGAAACTGTATTCTGATACAACTACTGATATGTAAGACAACAAATATGACCTTAGAAAAGAAGAAACCAAGATATCTATCATCAAAAATGTGTCCTCTATCAGATATTTGATTTTTAGGAAAACCAGCCTTTCATGAAGCATATTCAGTTTATACACCAATAATGAAACACAAGAGCACATAGGCCTACAGTTTAAAAAAGCAGAAATCAAATTTGAGCTGACAGAAAATGCTCCGTTTTAGTTTAATACACACAGTTAAGATCACACACACTATTCTATGAACATACTGTAAAGGTTCACCTGCTGAATTAAAAACAGAACAAATGAAGCAAAGACAGTGAAAACCATAAAGCAGATTAAGGCAGTAGGCATATAGATTCACACTGAAAGTATTAGCCTACAGAACAGTACAGCTGACAGAGAAGAGAGAACATCTGATCCTTTACAACAAACACTATATGATCTTTTTAGGTTTTTACTAACATTTTTATCCTGCTAATAATTCCTAAAAAAATGTATGTAAGTGTAAGGAATTACAGTTGCATATTTTTGGTCCTTCTCAGCTCAACCATGACTGCCAAATTGAAATTGTAAGCTGTTTTTGATGCCGGCATCAAAAACAGCATACATTTTTTAAACATAAAGGTAACAACAACAGCAAATTTACAAAGAAGAAATAAATTAGCAGCGTTCAGTAACAGGACATGTGCGTTCAGGTCAGATAGTCCGTAATCCTGTTTCTATAATCTTCAATGTTTTTCAAATAATCCGTCTCTGTAGCTCACAACAAGATGAGGATGCATGGCTTAACATTTACTTGAGGCACAAGATGAGACTGGAAGATGGTTCTAATACTTAACCTCAACCAACCATTTTCTGCCTAACAACAAGGGTGATGCTGCTCATAAAGTCAGTGAAGAAAACTGCACTTTATTTCTGCCTGTGGCCTCCTGCAAAGAACTACCTTACATTACATGTCACTTGTTAGGCGCTTTTAACCAAAGCAACTTACATACTCAATACTGTGGACAATCCCCACAGGAGCAAT
>NW_011370701.1:0-2412 GCF_000735185.1 Notothenia coriiceps
TGTGTGTGTGTGTGTGTGTGTGTGTGTGTGTGTGTGTGTGTGTGTGTGTGTGTGTGTGTGTGTGTGTGTGTGTGTGTGTGTGTGTGTGTGTGTGTGTCGTGAGTCATGTTGCCTCACTTGTGGAGGAGCTCTGTAAACCAGATTTTATCAAGAGCCACATGTGCTTGCTTATGTGCTTTTGTCTTTCTAAAGTCCAATGCTAGCTTTAGACCTTGAGAGTGAGGACATTTATGCAGGTCCTTGTTTCTGAAAATAAAATGTTTTTTTCAATATAATCGTCCCAAAAAAGTCATGTTAGGGTAGGGACACAAAAAATGTATTGTCCATTACATTTCGATGGGAATTTAATGTCACATTTGACTTGTTTAAACTTTCAAACAAAAGGTAACATTGGACTCCTTTGTTGCCTTCTGTAACAGAGGGACATCACGATGTAACACTCACTCTTCTATTGGCTAGCGCTGCAACACATTGTACGTGATTGGCTAAGGGGCGGGACATCTCTAAGCGGTTGATCACAACGGAGCCGGACAGCTAAAAAGAGGGTGCTGCAGCACAGGCAGTTTGAGAAAAATAAAGACCATTTTGAACATTAAAGCATGGAGACATTTCACAGTAGAGGCACAAAATACTGGAAAGTATTTTAATTGGAATAATTGGAAACTGAAAGGAGTATCAGAGCCTCTTTAAGTTGCGTAAAAAACGTCTTAATTTGAACCCAAACCATACTCTTTAAATAAACTTAACTAAGTATTTTCGCTGCCAAAACGTAACCGCGTGTGTAAAAACTGGGACCATAATTTAGGATAAAATATGTTTCCCTCAAAACGTTATTGTTTTTCATTGTATGGGATGTTATTTTTAGGAGACTGGGCTGGGTCAGACTGCCCTGCGGCAAACATGAGCTGCGCTCCCCTATTGACTCTCACTTTATGCAATCAAAAGGCGATCAATTGTGCAGCAACAGAAGCACAAAGCACACTCTCACATAATGTGAATACAAAGCACAAAGTAGAAAAATAAGTGAAGTATAGACTGAAAGTATAAAATCATGAATGGTTATGATCTTATGTGTCATTATTATATTATCTATGTGTCACTTATTTGCTCAGATTGTGAGTGTTTCATCAGGATTCAATTCTGCATTCAAATCAAATAAATAAGCCAATTTATTTGATTTATTGTGTGAAACCTGTTGCTTTTCCAACAAGAACAGACCTGAAAACAGAATAAACATGAGTGTCACGTTCAGCCTATCTGCAGAATCCAGGACTCCTACGCAGGAACACGACCTGGCCTCAAGACTGCAGTGCACCAATTTGTATGTGGCAATCTTATTAAGCAGAAATCTAATCAGGAATGTGCCCCGTGAAAGCACTAAATAAACTGCAATAATGACGTTTGAAAAGAGGCTCTATTACACCTTTTTTGGTATTCCCTTTCCTGTGTTTTAAAGGTTTGTGTGCATGTCAATGGTCTGCAAGGGCTACAATCCCAAAGTTCCCCCCAGAGGGAGTTCTTACTTACCGGTACTTAAATTAGTATAATATGTCCTCTTTAAAATTGAAGACACAGGACCCATTATTATTTTGACGGACACAGCTGGGGCTTGTAAGGCCTCAGGGATCTAGGGGGCAATTACCGAGTTCGTATCAGCCTTAGTTTGAATATAATTATCCGAATTTGCATCACTTTCTTTTTCATCTTCGGGGTTAAACAGTATCCTAACCCAGCCGTGTTTTAAGCTAATTTGTTTTTCCATTTCTCCTTTGTCTATCCATGAACAACACATGAGCAATTGTTGATCCCTTAAAACTACAGCGCTAGGAAGTTTATTATTACTTTCAGAACAAATAGATGTTCCTTCCAATATAATATACTTTTTTTTTTCTAAGAAAACACTTACATTTCTCTATGGGTAATCAAGTATTGATGTATTTCATATTACCTATTTTCCTTTCCTTTTTTTAGTTTGTTAGCCTACTTTTTATGCAATTATTTGTTTTGATGTTGATTCAGTTAATTGCCCCATGTAATTTGTGTCTAAACATGAACCCAAGACAACCAGCAACCTCATTAGAAGAACTTAATAGTTTCCTTTGAACACAAAACAGAGGGAACAGATATAAAGGTTAAAGATAAACTATAAAGTAGAAGTAGTATTAGTGTGTGTGTGTGTGTGTGTGTGTGTGTGTGTGTGTGTGTGTGTGTGTGTGTGTGTGTGTGTGGGAACACCACGGGTGTTACAAAGTTGACTAAATCATCCAAAATGCAATGAAAGTGGTGATCAGCAATTTGTTATGTTCAAATTTCTACTGTGAAGGATATCATGAAGCCTTAATGCAGTCGAATGTAAAACAAAAAAGTTATGATGAAAGTAGTAAATCGGTCAGATTTGACCCGAAGACAACA
>NW_011370702.1:0-5045 GCF_000735185.1 Notothenia coriiceps
GAAGACTCAAATGATTTAATTCCCATTTAGAATCAGGAGACTAAATACGAACTGTGTGTGTGTGTGTGTGTGTGTGTGTGTGTGTGCGTGCGTGCGTGTGTGTGTCATACTCGCCAACCCTCTCGATTTTCGCGGGAGACTCCCGCATTTCTCCCGATTTCTGACAAAATCAGATTTACTCACGAATGTTTCCACTCGGACTTTAATACAGGTACACCATTGTTTGGTTTCCATGGTAGCGCGTCTCTTTAGCAGCGCGCGCAAATCAAAGTCTGAGAGGGTGAGGAAGATGAAAACTGAACAAGAATCGACAACTCGACCCTCTGATCACTCCTTTCCTGTAAAATACAGGTCCAGCCCACACATATGCTCCATGGTGCCACAGGCATTGTCCTTACAACTACAATAAGCATGTAAATGTTAATCTACAGCTCCGGCGATCCACTAGCACCGGAGTCTACACCTACAGACGCAGCCATCCCCTACTGTAGCGTCACCTTGGATACGAGTCTAAACAGACACACAGGCCAGGGCGCTGAAAGGGCGCCCTTTGAGCATCAGATCTGACGACGCTGGTTGGCTGAAATTATGTTTCGGCGGCATAGTTTACAGATAGCAACAGTCAGCTTGTTGGTTGCAGCTGCTCTGGCTGAGGGCTCTTTTCTACCGCCCGGACGAGAGAGGGTAATGATACACGCTGCGGCCAGGCAGGAAACATGTCACTTATCAGTAACTTTAGACATCGTCAAACAATTTTAAACGAGATTTTATTGTAGATTATACATTTTACTGATACCAACTATATAATATTTACCTTGTTCTTTAAAAATAAAAATAAAAATAAAAAAAAGATATTTTTTTATTTATTTTTAATTTTGAATGACAATCAAACATGTGGGAAGAGGGGGGGCGGCGCCCCTAGTGCCCCTATGGGCCGGCCGCCACTGGTGGTGGGGCAGGTTGTGCTAGACTTTTTCGCTGCCCGTCATTTTGAAGGACAGGATCGTAAAATTTCCGTCAAAATCCATTGTTACCCGACGTGTGTGTGTGTCTGTGTGTGTGTGTGTGTGTGTGTGTGTGTGTGTGTGTGTGCCGCATACATATTTTAATACGTAAAAGTGGTAGCTACAATTAATTAAATACTTGAAACACTTTGGTCGTATAATGAGCGTGAAATACTTTGGTCGTATAGTGAGCGTGAAACACATTGCTAGTTAGCAGTGTTGGGACTAACGCGTTACAAAGTAACGCTTTATTGTAACGCAACTACTTTTTGCGGTAACTAATAGCGTTACTAGTGGTAACTAGTAACGCTATTAGTTACCGCAAAAAGTAGTTGCGTTACAATAAAGCGTTACTTTGTAACGCGTTAGTCCCAACACTGCTAACTAGCAATGTGTTTCNGAAATAAATATGATGCATACATTTGCAAGTTAGTAGCTAATAAAAGCATACAAAGACAGAAATGTATCATTTTTTCTTTAATAGAAATGTTTCTTCTCGCGCAAAGTGTCGGTTTCAGTTGGATTATTTGTCACAGTTGCTCCGATCAGATCGGTCTCCTCCATTTTGTAGATTATTTACGATCCACATAAACACATCACCAAAAACTTCTGTTAGACAGCCATATGCCATACAGTTTTGCATACATTCACAGTAAATATGTATTCAGTAAGATAGCTGTCTAACAGAAGTTAAATCCATTTCTCACTTATTCTGACAATGTACTTAACCCCAAATAAAAGAACCCAATAAAAAGAGTTGTTAAATAATAGTGAAGTCACGTTGTAATAACAATAACTCATCTCTCTCTCTTTTTATTTTTCAGCTTTGCCAAAAGCCACTGTGTCAAGTGTTCTTGGGTTGCCGTCCGGAGTTCTCCAATCTGGCGGACCACCTCGCACATGCGCACTGCAGATCGGGCAGAGCTGCAGATCGGGTATTGACAGGGACAACAATGTAACTTTTGTGACGTAAAACTAGACGCCCAAAAGCAGGAGAAATAGCCACTTCCCTTAATCTGGAGTTTGTTTGAGCGTTGAGTCCGATGGTTAGAGGAGGGTCTGGTCCAGCCGACGGGAAGAGGAACTGCAGGGGTCCGTTCTTTGCGAGGAGCAGGAAGGATCCGGTCCGGTCCGATTTACTGCGAGGTGAGGAGGAGCAGGAAGGATCCGGTCCGGTCCGATTTACTGCGAGGTGAGGAGGAGCAGGAAGGATCCGATCCGGTCCGATCTGAGGCCAGGTGAGGCAGCAACTGTCAAGAGAAGAATAGCTGCCTAACAGGTAGTCGGCGTATTTATGGGGGAGTGGATTTGGCAACTGGCGAATGAGATCGCTGATTTTCACTGGGTGCCGGTGTGTCAATCAGCAGTGTCTGTGTCTTTTGGCGCGTTTCCACTGCAGGCCCCGTTTGGTTTGGTTAGGCCTTATTAGGCCCGGCTCACTTTAATGCTGCGCTTCCATTACAGTTTAGGAACTGGGGTAGTTACTATAGTAACGCAGTGTAGGCGGGGCGATCGGCTTTTTGGCGGGCGGAGCGACGCTGCATACAACTGCCGTGACATCATCTTCAATGCGACACAACTCACAAAACACACAAAAACAATGGAGGATGTGGAAGCCATCGTGTCCTTCCTTCTTGGTATGTGTTTTTTTATCACAGCAAGAAGGAAAACTTTGTTTCGGAAAAGGCTGCTTATAGCAAGACGTAATACAGAAGAAGCTGAGGGGAGACTTATGGCAATCGTACAACGCGGCAGAGACTACTCCAGGACAACTCAACGACAACGCTACTCGGTAAGCTAACATTCGCTAACTAGCAATGTGTTTCACGCTCACTATATGACCAAAGTGTTTCACGCTCATTATACGACAAAAGTGTTTAAAGTATTTAATTAATTGTAGCTACCACTTTTACGTATTAAAATAAGTATGCTTTTGTTTGTGTATTTCAGAAGTTAGGTTGCCGCCGCAGACCATGTGTTTGGATGCACGGCCGAGCTACAGAGTAGTGGGTTGTGATTGTTCCATCTTTCACAGACACTCAGTGGGTGGAGAACTTCAGGATGTCTGAGGAAACCTACTCTACCTGTGCAACAAACTGTAGCCAACGATGGAGAGGACAGTGACACCACCATTCCGCGAGTGTATACCTCTACAGAAGAGGGTGGCCATCGCACTGTGGAACGCTTGCGACCGGGCTCAGAGTACAGAAGCCATGTACTGGTCTTTCTTTTCGGAGTGACGCAACACACCAACTGCTGTGCCGGTGTGTGCAAGACTTCTGTTCTGCTGCAGAGACGTTGGTTAGTACCGGAACTAATTTTGTTCACCAGACCGGGAGAGTTTGGCAGAATGGCTGCTTCACTGAGAAACAGGTGGGGCTCCTCAGTGTGTAGGTGCTATTGATGGATCACACATACCCTTCTTGGACCACATGAATACTCACTGCCGACTATTTCGAGAGCCATAAAGTAGACCCTCAGAAAAACGCGATTCTGCGATCGCAGAATTTACCGCATAAGATCAGCCAAATGGCGCAGATTTTTAAAAAGCCGCAGATTTATCAAAGAAGGCGGGCATAATCCCGCATCTTTGTGCCACACAAGTTTGAGAAGAAAAAAAAGTTAACTCGTCCTTGACGTGACGTCATCAGCTCGCGCATCACAGAATGTACAAACTAACACTGTATAGAGCTCATTTACCAACCAACATGCTCTACTAAATACCGGGCAAAAAGGTGGGGGGAAAACTATTCTGCACCCCGGCATAAGAGAATCAATCGACGGTGGCGACCCCCACTTCTGGTGATTCACAGAACAATTCGAAATGCTTTCTGGCTGCTGCGAACAACGAAAGCCATTCAACTCCCGTTCACCGAGGGGATCAACCTCCAAAACCCTTCGGGCATTACAAGGAACGAAGTGAGCTAGCACTACCAAGATTGAGCTGGTCAGCATAACGAACGAGTAAATGAAACGAATGAGGCGGAGAGAGTGTGGTGTGTGTGGGGGGGGGGTGGTGTGTTGTGTGAGATTAAAATAGCCATTTGCTTTTACAATAAATAAACATTGAATGTGTTTAATTGAATAGTAAAGGGGTTTAACGTTAGTGGCAGGTTGTGTGTGAGAGAGAATTAACAAACATTTTATTGAAACCCCAGGCCCCAATATTTTAAAACAAATTGTTATTCTTTTCCCCCCGCATATTTAGCATATTCTAACTTTCCGCATATTTCCCTAACTTCCCGCAATTTCCACCGCATAAAAATCACATAAACCCTGCATGTTTAATCGCATACATCAAGGTTTTTACGCCCGCATACATCAAGGGATTTAGCCCGCCATATCAAGGATTTTTGCCCGGCGTTTTCTGGAGGGTCTAATAAAGGCTGGCCTCCATCATCCTTCAAGGAGTTTGTAGATGGAAAGGACATTTCTGGAATGTGTTGGCAGGATATGCCTGGACTTGCCATGGACGGCTCAGGTTTTTGAGCTGTCCCTCATTGTGGGGAGTTAGCCAGTCGTGGCAGACTAACTTTCCACCTTGCAACCGGCATTGGTGGGTGAATTGCTGGCTACTTAGATCAGTGGGAGCCAATGCCTATCCCTTGGGGCTGGGGGCAGGGAAAACGGCCTGTTCCCTGACAATGGGACAGACAGCAGGAACATCGTGATCTACAACAAGAAGAAGTTCTGAGACGGGCGCGTGGTAGAAAACGCTTTTGCCGTAGACTGGAAGGGGCAAGGTGGCGTGGTGCGCTCATGAAAAGAAGCATGGCTGTGATGTGAAACTTGTTGTTTAACATCACGGCATGGGTGCTGACATGCTGTGCTCTACATAAACCTTTGCGAGGGAGTGCATATGGAGAGGGGGTACTGACTGGATGAGGAGCACCAGCGAGTGTTAGCGAGAGCCTGGGGTAGCAGTTGGCACAGTGCAGAGGAGAGGGGCACTGAATCCGAGTGGGAGGTGTTGATGCCTACCTGAATTACAATCATTGTTATACAGAAACTTGAATGTTTTGGTTCAGTAACTCGGATGTT
>NW_011370703.1:0-3495 GCF_000735185.1 Notothenia coriiceps
TGCAGTGAGCAGATAACACAAAGTGCCATTTTAACTGTGAGGCTTATCCACTGAAGCTTCATGCAAGTGCAACATTTAACATTAACATTAAAACAATTAAAACAATTCTTACAAATTCTAACAACATTTAACTTTATCCGTGCATAGACCATTGGTGCGTTTACACCGGACGGACGCGATTACATGTAAAGTCATTGCAAAGACGCGGACAGACGCGGTTGATGCGAATGACGCGTTCGCGCGGTAGCCAATCAGAGGTGAGGATCTCAGCCTGCCGTCACTGAAGTTGAATCAGAAAACCAAAACAGCAGCCGTTAGCTGTTTGCACACAGAGCTCACAGCTCCTCATATCTGTTCAGAAACTAGACAAAAGTTAAACAAGTACAAACCACAGACTGTCTGTGTCATGGCGAATACAGTCGCTGTTGTATCTGTGTCTGTATCACGTTGTTGTGAGTTTGGACGGAGCAGCTACAGTTAGTTTAGCCTTATCGAACCGATCTCCATTCAGAAAACACGCATTTTAAAAGGTTTTTCGCCTGCCGTCTTGTCTGCACACTTGTCAACGCATTAATTCTTGTTTTTTACTAACCGGTAAGTTATGTCACAGAATATGTACTTATTCCGGCATCATTTTAAAACGTGTATTACAATTAAATCACGTAAAATATGTTCATTTTGTTGTAGTTGGTATATACCATAAGTGCAGTGAGAAGAAAAAAGGTGCCGCAAGCGTTACGTTACCAGACCTTCCCACTTTGGGTTGCGTTATCGTTTGAGGGCTCACTTTCCGTGGTCCCGTTACGGCCTCGTGTGGACAAACTGCCCATACGATAAAGAACTGTAGCGGATAACACCCGTTTCGCCTCTGTGTGGCCTTTAAGTCTTTGTTCTGCTTGTAATTTTTAAACTTACACATTTTATTCAAGCACAGCACAACTACGACATCATTTTGATAATTATTAATAACAACATTTTCATGCTTTGACAATAACTGTCAGGGTTTGAGTTTTGTTGTGTCTAGTTGTGGGGTTATTTTTGCTGTTCTGTTCTCCCTGTCATGCTTTTCCTCCTTGTTTCTTGTCTGGTCCTTCTCCCTGTGTTTTACTCCCTGTCGTTAGTTTCCCTGGTGTGTCTAATTGTCTGATTGTGTTCACCTGTTGCCCTTGTGTTTCTCCTCCCCTGTCCAGCTGTTTCTCGTCTCGTGATTACCCCCCCCTGTATTTAGTCTTGTGTCTTCCTGTGTTTGGTGTCGGTTCATTGTTTGTTATTTCCTGTCTCCCTCCATGTTGGTCACGACCGTGTTTTGGGTTTTGTATTTTCCTCGTGTTACCTCTGTGCTATCCATGCCATGCTATTTTGCTGATCGGCTTTGAAATAAAGCTTGCTTTTGTTTGTAGACCTTAGCCTTTTTTTTTTGTAATCTGCTTTTGGGTCCTACCTTTCCCAAACCGTAACAAAATCAACCTGAAGATTAGCTTGTTTTATGAGGACTCGAAATATTGACCTATCTAGATTTTCCGCCAATGGCGGTTTTAGATTAGCATAATGAAAAACAGTAACATTATCTCAGTGGGGGGAAATGGTCCACTTAAGGGCTTCCTCTTGAGACTGCATTAAAGATACAAAATATTTGTATCTATACCAATAAGAAAGTCTCAAAATATTATCATGCTTACTGCTGTTTGCTAGCTCTACTTTGATCAGGATAACAAGTCACACAGGGAAAATATCATTTCGTAGAGCATGTGCTTACTGCTGTAATGAGCATAAATGTCGCCTTTCAACTATAAGTCATGTTCCTATTGAGTTATACCGCTACCAAATCCACTGTAATCACAGAACATTGGATTATCAGAGCTGCATCTCTGTCATCAATGGGGGAGCACAAAAGACTGCACGATCACTCACTGGAAACAAAGTTTGAGTTTTTTGGTGTGTGGACCAGTTGAATGCTTGTCTTCCATCTAAGTGCCTTTTTTTCAGCCCACCAAATGCTTATTAGGAAAATAACAGCCTAGCCTGCTTATTTGCCTCAAGTGCTGTTATTTAGAGATACTCTAATAGCAAAATGAAAGAAAATGGCCCGAGCTTGTGGTTTGAAATAATGCTGGAGAAAGGAGGGGGAAAAGTCTTGCAATATTTCTCTCTGAATGCAGTTTGACATTATTGTGAAATAAATTGAAGTAGAACACAAGAGGAGGAAGAGTTTGAAATGCAGAGAGCAGAGGAGGGGAAGGGATAAGGGAGAGATAAGGGCTAGAGGCTTAGAGACAGGAAGAGAGCAGAATGAGGAGGAAGCATGGAGGCAGAGAAAGTAGCGGGGGAAGGCTGAATCAGAGAGGGAGATGCTGCGATAAGTACTGCAGAGAGGAAGTGGGGCTGTCGAGATAAAGACAAACTCAGACAGAGGGGGGAGATTAGAGACAGGCTCGACATTTTGAAGAACGACGGAGGAGAGGAGGAGAACAACTGAAAGAAAAGCGATGAAGAGAAAGGCAGACAGACAGAGAGAGAGGGCAAGAAGTGTGTTCAGGATACCAGCAGGAAGTGCCACTGGCCATAACCACCGCAGCAGCACTGGTCGCTATGGGAACCAACATGGCCGAGAAAACTGAGTCCGGTCAACAAGGCCAAACTGACTCTGGTGTTCCTTTTCTCAGCAAAGACAACATGAAGAGTAATTTTCTGTATTATTCACTATTTGTGACCTTTTGGTAATTTACCCGGAGTCACATGATCTGTTTTTCCACTTTGAATCCCACTTGTGAGAGAGATGCATTAGTAGTGTGAGAGAAAATAGCATGTAGGACATACAACCTGCAGCACATGTCCACACTTATGGGATGATTGCTGTTACATTTTAAGGACAGTTGGCAGAAGCTGCTGCTGAAACTTTAGGTCAACGCCTGGATAGTTAGAGTGTCAGCTCACTCTCACACTTACTCAAACTGCAGCACTTACGGCCCCTACACACGGCGGCGTGCGGTGCCGCTTGGCGGTGGGCGTGTCTTGAGCTTGGGGAGTTTATGCGAGCAACGCGACCAACAACCAATCACATGAATCTCTCCTGTCAATTGCATAAAAGGTTTTACATGTCACACTTTATATGATGAACATTTATGACATTAATGTCTATGGTGCTATTTTACGCAACATTCCATGCTGGCTAAATACTGTCTATGCCTGCTAGCTGTCAATTCAAATGAAGTACACTATATAAACTCCCCAAACAGGCGAAAACCTACCAGTTTCACCCACTGTCTCTGCCACCTCCCGTTTGTATCCCGGTAGGTGAACAGGAACTGATCATAAAAAGCACCGGGTGATTCCCTACCGCTATGATTATTTTCTCCTCTATTTTTTGACATATGAGGAAATGACTCTCCCAGCATACACGCAGTTTGATTGGCTAGCGCTTCTACTGTCAGATTTGCATAAACAGGATTTGATTGGCTGACGCTTCCATCAAGGCGGCAAAAGTAGAACATTGCT
>NW_011370704.1:0-2263 GCF_000735185.1 Notothenia coriiceps
TCTTGTACTTGAGTAAAAGTAGAAGTACTCAGATCTTGTACTTGAGTAAAAGTAGAAGTACTCAGATCTTGTACTTGAGTAAAAGTAGAAGTACTCAGATCTTGTACTTGAGTAAAAGTAGAAGTACTCAGATCTTGTACTTGAGTGAAATTAGAAGTACTCAGGTCTTGTACTTGAGTAAAAGTAGAAGTACTCAGATCTTGTACTTGAGTAAAAGTAGAAGTACTCAGATCTTGTACTTGAGTAAAAGTAGAAGTACCAGAGTGTAGGAATACTCTGTTACAGTAAAAGTCCTGCATTCAAAATGTTCCTCAAGTGAAAGTAGAAAAGTATTCTCATCAAAATCTAGTGAAAGTAGCGACAGTAAAAGTAGTCATTGTGCAGATTGGTCCATTTCAGAATAATAGATATAATATGTTTTATAATGATTGATCATGAAAGTGTTCTCAAAGCTGGTAAAGGTGCAGCTAGTTTGAATGACTTTGTATACTGCAGGGTAGCTGGTGGATTTACTCCAGGTGGAACTAAAGTCTGATTCAACACTTGATTATATTTCACATCATTCATCCAGATCTGTAAAGTAACTAAAGATATTAAATACATGTAGTGGAGGAAAAGAAGTACACCATGTACCTCTGAACTGTAGAGGAGTAGAAGTAGAGTTTGCAAACCTCTGCCTCAGCTGGGAACAGAGGCGGAGTAAAAACAAAAAATTAAAATGAGAGAATAACAAAAGGAGAAGAAGCGAAAACTCAAATGCAACCAGAAGGACGAGGAAGAGAAGAGACTCAGCTGAATAATGGTGATCTGGTGATATGTAGATGAGAAAGAGAAGAGTGATAACGGGAGGGAGAGGTTTATTTATCCCTCACTAACAAGTAATGAGAGCTCAGGAGAGACGGAGGAAGGAAAGAGTTATAACGTCTGTGAGATGAAGGTTTATATCACAGATAACTGTGGGGTTACTTCACCATCAGCAGCCTGTACAACCATATCTTATTAATCCTAATACACTAACATTCATATTGACTTATACACGTTATATCTTGCAGTATATTTCGTAATTCTTGTTTGTATAAATATTTGTATTTGATTTTGTCTTTATAATTGAATGGATATTTATTCCTATGTTTATAATTTGTTTTAATCACATTTTTCTCATTTATTGGGCTTTTTGCTTAAAGTAATGTTGTTATAAATACATTATATGTTTTCTTAAATATTGCATTTGTCATATAAATATTTGAATGTTATTTTTTTTAATACCATTTTATTTTTTATTATACTATTTATTTACTTTATTTAATCCTCAGATGGAACAACGAAACCCAATTTCCCCCGGGATGAGAGAAGTATTCTGGTTCTGATGATTGATTCTGATTGTGTGTTTCCATCAGACTTCCTTGACAAGTAAATCAGTTTGTGTCGAAGAGACTGTTTATTTTGTTGTTAAAGTGCTGCTCTATTTTTTCAGTTCATGACTTAAGGGACAAACAAAATGTGCGGATAGAAAAATAAATTAGTAATTTTGTATTTAACCCTAACCCGGTTCTAGAAAAATAATAATATATATATTCATATAAAATGATATTTGAGTGACACATTTGAAATTCATAGGACATCTTCCTATCCCTATTCCTAATCCTAACCACTAACACACTCACTCACTCACTCACTCGCTCACTCACTCACTCACTCACTCCCTCACTCACTCACTCACTCACTCACTCACTCACTCACTCACTCACTCACTCGCTCGCTCACTCACTCACTCACTCACTCACTCACTCAGTCACTCCCTCACTCACTCACTCACTCACTCGCTCGCTCACTCACTCACACACTCACTCACTCAATCCCTCACTCACTCACTCACTCACTCACTCACTCAGTCACTCACTCCCTCACTCACTCGCTCGCTCACTCACTCACTCGCTCGCTCGCTCACTCACTCACTCACTCACTCACTCACTCACTCACTCACTCACTCGCTCGCTCGCTCGCTCACTCACTCACTCCCTCACTCAATCACTCACTCAATCACTCACTCACTCACTCACTCACTCACTCCCTCACACACTCACTCACTCACTCACTCACTCACTCACTCACTCACTCACTCACTCACTCACTCACACACACTCGCTCGAAAAAAAAACAATCAGAACCAAATCATCTTCAAATCTTTTCTCAAAACGTGCTAATATCCATTTTGTTAGGCAGAAACGATACTTAGAAAAATCTCTGAAATGTTAAACCTTCC
>NW_011370705.1:0-4101 GCF_000735185.1 Notothenia coriiceps
GACAGACGCCGGCCTTGTTTTGGAAATGTTTGTACGCCAGGCAGTGCGCGTGGGACTCGTGAGTAAAAGAGGAAAACATGAATGAGCCATGCTTGTTGTGATTTAATTGATGAATGCAGACGCAAATGAACATATGAGCCAAACGAGTCAAATGTTATGGCTGGAATGATTAAACGCTTCATCAAAGGAATAAGGACGTCTGTGCAGGCCAGTTTTACGCACGCTGCGGAGAGCAGCTGTCACGATTCTCATGTTATGTCACGTTTATAGTTTTGTAGGTTTGGGTGTTTTTGCTGTTTTCCATGTCATGTTTTCCTTTGGGTTATTGTCTGGTCCTTTTCCCTGTGTTTTCCTCTTGTCATTAGTTTCCCTGGTGTGTCTAATTGTCTGATTATGTTCACCTGGGCCCCTGTGTTTTCTCCTCCCTCCTCACCTGTGTCTTGTTGTGTGTATTTAAGTTCTGGGTTTTCTGTCTGTCTTGGTCGGTTCGTCTTGTTCCATGACTAGTTCTGCGGTGAGTGTTCTGTTTTGTCATTGTACATATATATCATAGCCTTGAAATAAAGGAAGTTTCAGTTTATATCTGCATTTGGGTCCTGCTTGTTTCACAGACCGTGACAGCAGCATTATGGATTAACGTGGACGCAATCTGATCAAAGGAGTTGAATACAATTTTTTAAAAGCAACTCTCAATAAAAATGACTGAACCTAAAACTGTCATAGGCAGAGGATCTTTTACAAGTAACGTGATGTAATGAATGATATCAGTCTAAGTTATAGTAATCAGTTAAAATACCTGGTATTGGTGGTCATTTTGTTTCATGTTTATCCCGTCTCTAATGGCTCGTCCATTGTATGCTAGAAATAAATAATCACATCAATTCAACAACAAGTCACACATGCAGAATTCTCACTGCGTTTCATCTACTTGTAGGGCAGGACTAAAGTGAATTGAAAAGACTGAGAGAGCAGGTCTTTATTAATAAATAAAGACAGTGGAACATAGGGGAAGAACAACAACTCTGGCTGGGGGTTAGGGTTAGGCTAACCCCAAACCCTAACCCAGAGATGTCATGACTTAGCAATTGGTTTTTGGGGGCGTGTATTTGTGCTTGGACGATATAAAGGCAGCAGTTGAGGAGTGAGGAGAATACAATGATTTGTCTCTGCCTTTGGTGACACACAGAGCTTGGAGACGTTTTTGGAGACCCAACTTTTCTCTGTTTCTATACAGTCCATAGGGAAGGCAGCCGGAGAGAAGTGAGACACGAGCCATACAGATGCATTCCGGTGAACTTCGACAAGCAAAAGGTGAGGAAACTTTACCATGCTCAGCTCACAGATCATTCAAATCACTCAAACACTGAAATCTCTGCTTATTTGTGAAATGACAGAATGGAGCACAGCCTTCTGGATCCTTCCGGGGACGACGATAGCATCGATATATTTGAGATGGCTCAGACTGCTCGGCCCTGGATGTTCAAGAGCGCAGAGACGTTACCCAGCAGGTATTTATGCAGGTGTTCCAGGACGAGGTGGGGCAGATGAGGTCCCTTATATCCAGCATCAGCCAGGAGTGGAAGAGGGAGCTCCAGGACCTGCAAAAACAGATGACCCAGCAAATAGATGTGAGGTTCGGGGAGAGGTGGAGCCAGGTTCAGGAAGAGCTGGGGGTGTATCTGGCAGGGAGAGAGGCAACCCTGGGTCAGAGATTCAGGGACCTCGGGGACAGTCTCTCTGCCCGGCTCGATTTATTCCACACCCTGATCCCCCAAGGACCCCCAGCGACCCAGCCAGAGGCAGGCATGTTCAACCCGTTTTTTTTCTCTCTGCACTTTTCAGTGGAACATTTAAAATAGTGTTTTTGTCATTATTTGCATTATTATTATTATTATTCACTGTAGTTTTCAGAATGATTTTTAAGTGCAATAAATCATGTCTCTGTCCCACTTCCAGATCAGCGGCAAGAAGAGCCAGGTTCACAAACGCCACCGCCTGCAGGAGCCGCAGCACCACCTCCCTCACCTCCGTCACCTCCATCACCTTCATCCCCTGCATCACCGCAGGCCGTGAGTACCAGCCCAGGTTCACAGACGCCATCGCCCATGGTCCAGAGGACAGAGGCCAAGAGCCTAGAAGAGCTGGATGCAGACCTGGCTGAGGCACTTCGCCCTCACTATTCTGAGAACATTACGCCATTGGAAAAACTCTCCTCTCTCCAGCGTGCTTTCTTCCTCTGGAAGTTGGACGTCCTGCAAATAAAAGGTAACCAACAAACACAAATGTGCACCTGTAAATTGGCAAAGGAATGACATCTGATGCATGTACTAATGTAAATGTTCCTTCTCAGACACCAAGGACCTGAACCTGAAGGCGGAGGTCATAGCGATTGATGGCGAAGCGAAGGGCATCTGGCTTCCCGATTGGAGACCAAAAGAAACAACATGTCTCCAGGCCTACACTCTTAGCCCGGCTTAGTTGACTTTACTAGAAATTCGCGTGGAAACCCGTTGCCTTAAACCACTTAAGTTTTTACACAAGCAATAAACTTAACAGGTTAAGAGGATCAGCACCTTCATGCTCAACCAGGAGGATCCCATTGTCAATGCCGCGGAACGAGTCCTCATCATCAGTGTCCTGAAACGACAGCAACATTCGAGGCATTTTTCTGAGAGAGTTCCCACTTGCTCACAGAGTGTCTTCACTTTAATTTCCAGCTCCTGGACTATACAGTTGCAAGAAAAAGTATGTGAACCCTTTGGAACTACCTGGATTTCTGCATAAATTGGTCATAAAATGTGTTCTGATCTTCATCTAAGTCACAACAATAGACAAACACAGTCTGCTTAAGCTAAAACCACACAAACAATTATATGTTTTTATGTTTTTATTGAACACACCATGTAAACATTCACAGTGCAGGGTGGAAAAAGTATGTGAACCCTTGGATTTAATAACTGGTTGACCCTCCTTTGGCAGCAATAACCTCAACCAAACGTTTCCTATAGTTGCATCTCAGACCTGCACAACGGTCAGGAGGAATTTTGGACCATTCCTCTTTACAAAACTGTTTCAGTTCAGCAATATTCTTGGGATGTCTGGTGTGAATCGCTCTCTTGAGGTCATGCCACAGCATCTCAATTGGGTTGAGGTCAGAACTCTGACTGGGCCACTCCAGAAGGCGTATTTTCTTCTGTTGAAGCCATTCTGTTGTTGATTTACTTCTGTGCTTTGGGTCGTTGTCCTGTTGCATCACCCATCTTCTGTTGAGCTTCAATTGGTGGACAGATGGCCTTAAGTTCTCCAGCAAAATGTCTTGAGACACTTGAGAATTCATTTTTCCGTCGATGATGGCAATCTGTCCAGGCCCTGAGGCAGCAAAGCAGCCCCAAACCATGATGCTCCCTCCACCATACTTCACAGTTGGGATGAGGTTTTGATGTTGGTGTGCTGTGCCTTTTTTTCTCCACACATAGCGTTGTGTGTTCCTTCCAAACAACTCAACTTTGGTTTCATCTGTCCACAGAATATTTTGCCAGTAGTGCTGTGGAACATCCAGGTGCTCTTTTGCAAACTTCAAACATGCAGATCAGAACACATTTTATGACCAACTTATGCAGAAATCCATGTAATTCCAAAGGGTTCACATACTTTTTCTTGCAACTGTATCTGATGAGCCGTTAGCCGCTTTGGTTAGCTCCCTTAACGTTTGCTTTTGTGAGTCTATCTGGGCTGTTAGTGTTGTTATCGCTGTGTCATTTTCGGCTTTTAGAGCCGTTATCTTTCCTCTCAGTGTAGTAGTTACCTCTGAAATCTCAGTCTCTATTTTACGGCAAATCTCCGACTTGACTAGCGCCGCTATAGCCCCCAGTATGCTACTGTCGTCCGTTGCCCGTCCAGCCACTCCGGAGGCCTCTTCGTTAGTTGAGCCCGAGGCTTCTTTAGGGCCTGTTTCGCCGCTCTGGTCGGATTTTACAATATTATTTTTCGGCATTTTACAACGGGATTTTCTCCTTTTAGTGTCACAGCTCTAATAGATTTCTTTCAAATGTCTAAAATGTGGTGGTTTCGTTGAAAAATGTAGTTTTAACTCGAAATGTG
>NW_011370706.1:0-5393 GCF_000735185.1 Notothenia coriiceps
TCACACACACACACACACACACACACACACACACACACACACACACACACACACACACACACACACACACACACACACACACACACACACACACACACACACATAAATGTGTCGTCCATGCCCATGAGTTGTCTTTGTCTCCATGAGGAGTGCAGGCCAGACGGAAATGAGCCCTCTGTTATTTGGACTGAGTGTTGTCATTAATTCTGTCTGCATCAAACACAGCACATGTTATTTACACTAAAGACCACAATCTGGCTTTGAAGGACTCCGAGCATGTGTGTGTGTGTGTGTGTGTGTGTGTGTGTGTGTGTGTGTGTGTGTGTGTGTGTGTGTGTGTGTGTGTGTGTGTGTGTGTGTGTGTGTGAGCGGAGTCACCACAATGACAATCACTTTGTTCTTCCTCCGCTTTTTTCTGCACCTTTTTTCATCTCTTTTAGTTTGCTGGGATTCCTACACATTTAGAAACAATTCAAAGAAGTTATTTCCAGTAAAAGTAGTAGCAAAGTGCCATTATGAGTATGTTCATGATAATGATGAACAGTCGGGATACACAATTAATCCAAATTGTATGGAAATCGCAAAATAGACTATTTCAATATTCAAATCAATGAAGACCAATAATTGTTACAGGGTAAATATGTATTAAAATTGTATTTTGGTTGAAGTTTTGTCGAGCTGCAGACATTTCCCGCCCTACGAATGTGTTCTACTGACATATTTGGTACATTTTAATATATTTTTCAATGATAATGAGAATAATCATGAGTCAAAATAATCTCAATTATTGCATTTTTCCATATCGTGCGGCCCTAATGAACAGATTTACTTTCCACTCGTCTTCAGTCGAACATATTTAGCAGTTTGTAAGTAGAAAACCACACCATTTCCAAAACAATCCAGACTTTTCTCCGGCTCATTTTCTCCACACAGTGAGGTTGTAACAGGCTTTGATGCTCCAATTGCCATGAAACCAAGCCATAAATGGCTGTGGAAACTTTCAATTTAGCCATTTAAAAAACACCCAGAACTGTGTTTCTCCTCCACGCCAGAATTAATCCGGTTTCACAGCTGCGACAAGTGCATGTCTGCGAGGGCGGCTCATGTTGGTGAGACTGCATGTTTCAGTCTGCCACTTAAAAGACTCCCTTTTTTATAACCAAACAAGAATGTTTTTGTCAAAGTGCTTTATTTACGCACTCGAGACGTACAAGTAGAGACAAAAGCATTCATGAGATTTTTGAATTGTATGCAAAACAGCCATTGATTGACAGTTGTGCAGTAAATGTAAATGAAGCCATATGAGCTGCCAAGTATTATTAAAGAATACTAAATCATGGCATTGGGAAATTACCAGCAATGACAGCGGATAAGATGATGGGAAATATGCTTGGAGGGAAAGTTCACTCTTGCAGCTAACCATTACAGCACAGTGCCTACAATCTATACATCAAATTACATAAGTTGACACTTCTGTAATTCGGAGCCAGATCTATTTTCTGCTCTGCTCCATTATGTTTCCAAACTTGTCTCAACAGGCCCTAACGTTTTAATTCCTCCACAGGACTCAGTGACAGTGAGGAGGCCTTTGTGTTCCCTGTGATTTCAGATCGAGGCTTAATGCACGCACATTCACCCGCCAGACTCAAAGCAGACTGTCAACATGTTTTCGTTGCACAGATCCAGATGTTTTCCAAATGTACAACTCCTCAAACTGCACTGGACGAGACTTTTGAGGGTCCGGTAGGATTAGAATGTTTTAATGACGTTTCATCGACTTAGATTATTAAGTAATTCCTGAAGTTCTCAAATTATTTCTGCACACTTTTCCCGCTTTTGATTTGCATAAAATCCCCTCGACATTTGACTCAAAGCGTGGCACTTTTTTCTGTCTGGCTCTCAGTCTGCTCATGTTTTCCATGCGAGAATCAGCCGATTATTCATCCCCCTCTTCTTTCGTTTTTTGGTCCTTAAGAAAAAAAGGGATTTTTCACCTGAGTCAGGATAAAGTTGTGGAGGTTTGAAATACATTGAGGCTCGCCCACAGGCTCTTCTCGCTCCAGGGGAATTACACGAACCGAGGAGAGTCACAGGTATCAAATATACTGGAATTGATGAATAACATACGAAAAGCACCGGGGTAAAGCCGGGTCCGACACGCCTCTCTGACAGACAGTGTTTTGTTGTTTACCCCTATTATGAACAGGCTGGTTCATTCATCAGATGACATGAGAACACAAATCTGCTTTAAACCTTTTAAAACTTGATGTTTCACTCAGAAATGTGGTTCAAATTGAGAAAAAAGAATAACAAAAAAAAGTGTTAATAGCCTATCAAGCTTGGTTTCGCTTCCATTATGTAAAGAACTATGGATGACCTTACGAATACAAATGACTCAATAAGTTTCAAGGTGTGTATTATGGGACGCATGAACAGAATAAGTTGTCTTTCTTGATTTTGTATAATGACAAGAGGCTTCTATTGTTTCTTTAAAAGGGATGAGCATGTCAGGAAGAGGTCACCGAGTGTGTTGAAATGTGTTTACTGATAAATAGACATTTAGTCTGCAGGTGTGTGTGGGTGCCAGCAAATGCCTCATAGAGAATGAACCCATTGTGGTTTCAGGAAAAGAACATGGATGATTATCTGGATTTAAAAACATTACAGTAATGAGAATGACTCTTCTTGTCTTTCTCTGTAAAGTGTAGTAATCGAAGGTTCCAAGTGCCAGCCACGATAAGAGCTGCTCAAATTCTGTATATGATAGGAAAGGAGCTTTAATGCTTCCTTTATTAGCTCCTTGAGGATACACTGGACCACCCTTTAGGAAAGCAAAGGGGAAAATGCTGTCCCGTAAGTCTTTGCAACATTTAAAATGACCGTTTCTGGAAACAACTGATTGTGACTGGCAGATCATCTAACTTACAGTGCGTGTTTTTATCTTATGACATATCTTGCTAAAGTGCTTAATGTTCTGAGTGTTCACTGAGGTAAAGGACAAGACGTTAGGAAAACACCTTTTTACACAGCTATCTGGCGACACCTACTGGACTGACTGCGACACTTCAGATGTATCAACGGAGAATCAAAGCGTGGTGGCTTTAAGAGAAATGACAGTAATAAGGGTGTGTGTGTGTGTGTGTGTGTGTGTGTGTGTGTGTGTGTGTGTGTGTGTGTGTGTGTGTGTGTGTGTGTGTGTGTGGGGCCTAGCATTACTATACTTGTGGGGACCTAAATCTGTTTACACAGTCACGTGTGGGGACTGGCTTCCCTTATGGGGACAAATTGGAGGTCCCCATGAGGGGAATCATTCATTTTAGGGTGAAGACTTAGTTAGGTTTAGGGTTAGGGTAAGGTTAAGGGTTAGGGTTAGGGTTAGGCATGTGTTGGTTATGGTTAAGGTTAGGATAAGTCTCCAGGAAATGCATGTAAGTCAATGTAATGTCCCCTGAAGTGATGTATACATGGTGTGTGTGTGTGTGTGTGTGTGTGTGTGTGTGTGTGTGTGTGTGTGTGTGTGTGTGTGTGTGTGTGTGTGTGTGTGTGTGTGTGTGTGTGG
Source organism: Notothenia coriiceps (assembly GCF_000735185.1). Taxonomy (NCBI): domain Eukaryota; kingdom Metazoa; phylum Chordata; class Actinopteri; order Perciformes; family Nototheniidae; genus Notothenia; species Notothenia coriiceps. The sequence goes on from NW_011370706.1 coordinate 3,560, forward strand.
CCTAGCATTACTATACTTGTGGGGACCTAAATCTGTTTACACAGTCACGTGTGGGGACTGGCTTCCCTTATGGGGACAAATTGGAGGTCCCCATGAGGGGAATCATTCATTTTAGGGTGAAGACTTAGTTAGGTTTAGGGTTAGGGTAAGGTTAAGGGTTAGGGTTAGGGTTAGGCATGTGTTGGTTATGGTTAAGGTTAGGATAAGTCTCCAGGAAATGCATGTAAGTCAATGTAATGTCCCCTGAAGTGATGTATACATGGTGTGTGTGTGTGTGTGTGTGTGTGTGTGTGTGTGTGTGTGTGTGTGTGTGTGTGTGTGTGTGTGTGTGTGTGTGTGTGTGTGTGTGTGTGTGTGTGTGTGTGTGTGTGTGTGTGTGTGTTACCTGGTATATCCTGAAGGGGATGAATCTGAAGCCTCCGTCCTCGGTGGGATATTCCATCAGCTTTCTGTTCATGGCCCAGAACTGATCGAACTTATCTGTGACAACAAAAAGTAAAAGTATAAACTTAAATATATATATATATATATGCATATGAAGATATATATTAATTAATATGAATATATATAATCAATATGAATAGATGGGTATAATAAAGTGTGTAAAACAATATAGTGACACTTATTTGACTTACATTTTATTCATGTGTGCTTACTTCTTTACTGAATATGTTAGTCTACTATTTAATGTTGTATTTTCTGCACTTTGCCTTCTTGCTGTAACAATGCTGATTTCTCCGCTGTGGGTCAAATAAAGATTTTTGTCAGCGATGAAGGAGCTGCTCTTAGAGACGGACGGGGTCATATGGGATTTGGTTCTCACCAACACAGGAGACGGAGACTTGCTCCTCTGTCTTAGATCTTTACGAAGTGATTCCACCCAACATGTGCTGGTTTCAAACCCTCCTTCTCTCCTCTCACTTTCACAAGAGCCTCCTGTTTTCTCTGCGCTCGATGAAAGTAAGCGCCATCACTCTTTCTGTCTCTGTTTCTGGTCTCTTTTGGACGTGAAAGTTTTGCTTTAAATAAGTTTCATCTCTCACTTTCATGAGTACGGCCCTGATGTTTGGATTAGTTCTCAAGTGTTTTCTGTTTTTGATGTCGTTACAAAGAGATGGCAAGAACGAGGGCTGGCCGATATGGAGAAAAACAAATATCACAATATTTCAGATATAGATATAGTAGGGTTGACCTAAGGTGACTTCACGATGTATTAACATAATGAGGTTTTTGATTTAAAATCCTCAGATAGATATATAGATAGATAGATAGATAGGTAGGTAGGTAGGTTAGTAGGTTAGTAGGTTAGTAGGTAGGTAGATAGATAGATAGATAGATAGATATATAGGTAGGTAGGTAGTAGGTAGATAGATAGATAGATAGATAGATAGATAGATAGATAGATAGATAGATAGATAGATAGGTAGGTAGGTAGGTAGGTAGGTAGGTAGTAGGTAGGTAGGTAGATAGATAGATAGATAGATAGATAGATAGATAGATAGATAGATAGATAGATAGATAGATAGATAGATAGATAGATAGATAGATAGATAGGTAGGTAGGTAGGTAGGTAGGTAGGTAGATAGGTAGATAGGTAGGTAGGTAGTAGGTAGGTAGGTAGGTAGGTAGGTAGATAGATAGATAGATAGATAGATAGATAGATAGATAGACAGATAGATAGATAGATAGGTAGGTAGGTAGGTAGGTAGGTAGGTAGGTAGGTAGGTAGGTAGGTAGGTAGGTAGGTAGATGGATAGATAAATGGATAGATAGATAGATAGATAGGTAGGTAGGTAGGTAGGTAGGTTGATAGATGCAATAAATTCATGTAAAT
>NW_011370706.1:8498-14082 GCF_000735185.1 Notothenia coriiceps
GTGTGTGTGTGTGTGTGTGTGTGTGTGTGTGTGTGTGTGTGTGTGTATCTGCCCTCCTCATCATTTAACCTGCTCATTCACAGCTGCTTATAGAATAGTCCATGTGTGTATTTATGTGTGCGTGCCCTCCTCACCTTTAAGCATGCTCACACAGAGATGCTTAAATACATGTGTGTGTGTGTGTGTGTGTGTGTGTGTGTGTGTGTGTGCGTGGTGTGTGTGTGTGTGTGTGTGTGTGTGTGTGTCTCACCGTTCTGCAGGCCCATCCACAGCTGCTTGTGGTCTTTCTTCTGCATGTCGTTGACCACTTGGCTCTTGTGTTTGAGGGCGTCGGCCTCCTTGATGCTGGACATGAAGTGCGCCTCGATCACAGAGTGGGACGGGCAGTGCAGCAGGTCACGCTCCGGGAAATTCTGACACATGCAGAAGAAAATAATTATTTTAAGATTCTCCATTTAGTTCTTGGTGGGCCAATTGGTGCAGAAGGGCTCCAACAAAAGCTGGCAGACATTAAAGGTCCCCTATTATACTGTTTTTCATCAATATATCACAGGTCTCAGATCAGAGGTCTACAGAGCCTGTCTCTGATTGGCTGAAACACCAAACAGATCATTGCAGCATCCCATAATCCCCTCTGTTTCAGCCCTGTTTCCAAAGTGCTGGTTCTCTGTCTGTTACTTTAGATGAAAATAAGGAGCCCCTCCCCACGCCCCTCTGAGAGAGATTTGGTTAAAAAGAACACAATAGCCGCGTACACACCGGAGTACTTTACCCCTTTAGTTCCGTAAGTACCCCTCATGTCGCGTTCACACCAAAAAGAGTACTTAGTACCCCCATTTTTAGTGCCTGCTGAGAGGTGGTACTCTCCTGGGGGAAAAACGTGCCCCAGTTCTGATTGGCTGGGCGAATTGTCCGAAGTCAGGTACACACTCAACAATCAACAATCTTTGACTACTAAGAAAAGTGTTGAATATATGAAATGCATTATTGTTGGTATTTGATATTCATTCTACTTTTAACAGTGGATTTATCTGCTCTAACTCCTGAGGGAAATATCAGGACTTTTGTCTGTAAATGTTCCACTTTCTTCATCAGGAATATGCTCTCTTTGTTTGAGCTGCTTATGTCAGTAAAGACACCAAAGCAGTTAGCCGAGTTAGCAGAAATTCTCTGTGGGTTTCTTCCCATATCCGATATTTTCCAATGCATATCTACCGCGTACAATATGACGCTTGCTACCACCGAGTCATAGAACATCCGCAGCATGTCCTATGACTCGTGGTAGCAAGCGTCATATTGTAGTGTGCTGGGGCAGCAGGCTGAAGGCAACGGACGCCAATAGACTCAATAAGCTCATCAGGATGGTTCGGTCCTGGGAGTAGAGCTTGAGCCTTTGCTAGAGGTGTCAGAGAGGAGGATGCTGAGGAGACTGCTCAGCATCAAGGACAATAACTCTCACCCCATGCATGCCACTCTGGAAGCCTATCAGAGCACCTTTACAGTAGACTGCGAGCACCGAGGAGCACATCTGCAGTTTTAATATTTAACCTCATTTTATTTAGTACGATGAGAAATTAGTTGTTTTTAGTATTTGATATTTAGTATTTTACTTGAATGTGCAATATGACTTGTCACCAAATGACTCGTCACTGCCACAGGCTGCTACCTATTCTCTACGGCGGCACTTTAATACGTTACTTACTTTCTATATTGTATATTGAGCTGTTGTACATTGCATACTTTTATTAAGATGTATCTGTATTGTATTTTTGGAGCAACCTGGCAAAAATAAATTCCTTCGGGATTAATAAAGTTCTATCTAATCTAATCTACACATTAAACTGTGGAGCTTTGCAGCATTCACCTTTCTAAATGTAGTATACATTTCAAACATAAAATATGTACAATTTACAGATAAAAAAAAGTGATATATTCTTGTGGAAGCTGTGCATGAACACTCACCTTAAAGTGCACAGTGATGCTCCAGGGTAAGACAGTGTTAGATGCATGGAGGTCAAACAGGACTCCAATTGGATAGTGCCTGTCAAGGGAAAACACAAACAGGAAGTAGTATTCAAGGATTCAAGTAGGATTCAAGGATTCAAGGAGGATTCAAGGCTTTTATTGTCATGTGTTCATAGCTACAGTGTAGTTATGACCAGTGGCGGACCGGCCATCGGGACGTTCGGGACGAATCCCGATGGGCCGGTACTGAAATGGGCCGGTCGGACAATGTGGGTCGGTCGGATAAGTCCTTTAAAGTCACTAGCACCCCCCATTGACTATTTACTAGTGGTACCGTGGTGGGCCGGTCGGATAAGTCACTAGCACCCCCCCAAATTACTAGCGGTATTGAAGTGGGCCGGTCGAGAGTCCCGGCCGATTTTTTGTCCCAGTCCGCCCCTGGTTATGACAATGAAAATCTGAGGTCACAGGCTCCTCCAACAGTGCAACACAATAACACAGATAGAATAGTGCAAGTCAATACAAATAGAATAGAATATAATATAATAGAAATAGTGCAAGAATAGCCTATTGGAATATGATATATTAGATCAATTGTTTTTTGGGGGGGGTTTTTAAAGTTGCAAACAGATGAATGTTATGGATGTTCTTTCAAAAGTTCAGGTGTTCAACAGTCTTATGGCCTGTGGGATGAAATAATGTTACTTACTATTGTAACACATGTTTAACAACAGTATGTGTTTTGTAAAAATTGTATCTAAAATGTCAAACTCATTTCTTTGGTGCAGTATGAATAAAACAATACAAAAACACAAGTCTAATCTTATGCCTCAAATCTGAACGCAGATTTTTTTTACGTTACAAAGAACAAAATAATATTAATGAAAACATTTGATGAAGTTTAATTGTAACTTTCTCTAAGATTTAAAGAGCCAAAGGACATAACTGGCGTCTTTTTTGTGGTCTTCTGAGGTTGTTGACGGTTGACGTTTCACTCCCTGTCACTTCCTGTGTTTCAGCCAACAGGAAAGAGCTGCTTTTTGTCATCACACCCTCAAATCATGTTAGGCTTTGAGGTCTAGTTCCCCTAAAAGCCAACAAACCAATGTGGAACATATCTGTCATTTTAAACCTGATGTCAAACTCCCATTACAGGTCACCAGAACCTGGAGTGATGCTTTTAAAGTGTTTTTATAATGAAAACAAGAAATGAAACCAGTTGACATTTGAATAATTTGACCCAACAAATAATTCAATATCTGTAAACGCTGCCACCTTTCTGTAACGTGTTTCACTGGAAGTTTAACGCCTCTATAAGCCAGGCTCTTCTTCATCATCTGTGCTACAATACTGACCCCTTGTGGCTGAACTAGTGTGTCTGCAGACTGTTGAGCTCTGAGAAAAAAAGCCAGATGAGAAACTAACAAGGTGATGGATTGCTTTAAAAAGAGACGCATGATATCCTCCCCACCACATCGAATTAAAAATGTATCTACAATGCTTGCATATTTCTTTTTTACAAATTATACAATGGCAAATTGATTCTCCTGTGAGAATATATTAATCTTCTGCTTTTTCGTCTGTGCTTTGTTTTGGTGATGGCATCTCTGTAAAACAGGATGTGTGATTGGTAATGTGATTGTAAACCATCTTATGTATGCCGACTATTTGGCTGTAGAGTGGTGCAAGTGAGTCAGCATTTCACCACTTCCTGTTCCCTCGTCTCAGAGCCAATGGGATCTCTCCATAGGATGTTGGAAAATAGCTGGAAATAAGGTCTGTGGTTGAGACACATTTAAGAGACGGATCACGTTTTGTTCTAAGACATTAAATCCATCAGCAGTGACCCCGCTGGTGATTTCTGAAGAGATGACGTGTCTGAAAAACGATGGTTGTTACCAAGTGGCTGAATAGGACTACAGAAGTTGTGGAGGTCGTTGTACGTCATCACGCCGAACACGTAAACACTCCTCTAAGTTTGTTTCCCCTGTTCTGCTTGAAAGCGAGTCCCTGCCTCCTGCAGACTGTTCAAACAAACGCTTCAACTTGTTCCATTTTAGAATCTGTAGTTTTGAATATGGATCTTAAGTTGGCGTGACGTCGAAGCAGCGACCCTGCTGTAGTTCGTCTATAGCATAACGTTAGCATTTTGCTTCTGGCGACTAGATTTATGATTAGAAAATTATAAAAGTAGGGTAGACATGTGGAGATTATCTGGCTGAACAAAACGTGATCCGTCTCTTAGATGTGTTTCAACCACAGACCTGATTTCCAGCTATTTTCCAAAATCCTATGGAGAAATTGCATTGCTTTTTTGTCGAGGGAACCGGAAGGAGTTTACTTCCGGGTTTTAGGACGCGTCACTGTGGCACTTTATTGTTTCTCCTAGCAGTGCTGGATTTCAACAGTTGCTAAATGTATGTTCTGATTACGGAGTCAAATTTGATGTTAAATACAATGCTAAGAAGAGCGCTGTAATGATCTGCAGAGCAAAAGGGGGTAAGAACCTTGGTTTTCAAATATTCTATCTGTCAGCGCAGGTGCTGTCTGTTTGCTGTAACACTAAGTATCTGGGACACATCATCACAGATGAAATGGCTGATGATGATGATGATGATGATGATGATGTCATGTATAGACAGCGGCGAGTCTTATATATACAAGCTAACATGTCGGCTAGAAAATTCTCTTGGTGTTCAGATAAGGTTAAGGTGAACCTCTTTAGAGCTTATTGCACTCCTCTCTATACTGCCCCCTTGTGGCTGAAGTTTAAGAAGGCGAGCCTCAAGAAGCTCCAGGTTACATATAATGACTGTCTGCGTATACTGCTTAGAAAACCAAGGTGGTGCAGTGCAAGTGAAATGTTCTGTAATGCACGAGTCAACACGTTCCATGCACTCTTGAGAAATCTGATGTACAAATTAATCTGTCGATTGAATGTTTCTCATAACTCTGTCATTATGCTGCTTTCAAATCCGTGTCTCAGTGCTGTACGATACCAGTCACCTCCGTGGAAACATTGGTATCACTGCCTTTTTTTAATTATATTTGAGTGTTGTATGTCTTTTAAAAAATTGACCTAGAGTCTCTTCCAATAAAGCTGATGATGTACTATGGCTGTATATATGTATGCTATTTGAAACGAGAAACTAACAAGGTGTCCATGGTTACCCCTAACCCTAACCCTAACTTAAGAGTTGCAGGTTATGTGAACGCATTTGTTGCACAACCTGTACAAAAATAACTAATTGTGCTTATTCCCACTTATATTTCAACTGCGATATGATACACATTAAAGGAAAGGTTGATCATTTTAGCATCAATATTCTCATTATCATCGAAAGGCATATTTAAAATGATCATGGTGGAGGGGTGCGTTCCAAACAAAGATATCTTTAATCATTTCAATTTTTTTTTTTTTTTTTTTCTAGGCTGTCAGGAGACTGAACTCTCTCCCCTCCCCTCCCTCCCCTCTCTCCTTTCCCTCTCTCCTCCTCTATATGTGTAAATGTGTCTGTTGATTGTGTATATAGGATATACATATTTTATACATATCTGATCTGTATACTGTATAATTTTACATTCGGGATGGTTAGAAACGTCATTTCGATCTCTCCGT
>NW_011370707.1:0-1469 GCF_000735185.1 Notothenia coriiceps
GCACAATGAAGTAAACATCTGGAGAGCTGGCAGCACTGTCTGTAGCACAATGAAGTAAACATCTGGAGAGCTGCCAGCACTGTCTGTAGCACAATGAAGTAAACATCTGGAGAGCTGCCAGCACTGTCTGTAGCACAATGAAGTAAACATCTGGAGAGCTGGCATGCACACTGTTTGTAACTTAAAGCTTATTCAAGTATGAGCAATCATTTAACTACATTTGATTGGTTTTGCTAACTTATTACTTAACTTACGAAGCAATATACCTCAGCTCTAGTGAGGCCCAGCCCTCTGTTTCCGGCCCCCTGGTTTAGTTTCTACATTTAAAGAGAACAGTGCACAATATGAAATGTAAAAAGGGTCAGCTGGAGTGTGTTTGGTTTCTTAATGTGTTATTGTGTAACTTCAATATGTCTCCCTGTTATAATCCTGAATATGAGATGCATACACACATTGTTAACAACACACTATTATTGACTGTGGAAATAACATTATATAATTACATTATTAGTTAATGATCACGTCTTTATCACCAAACTCTTCCCAACACATTTAATATCAAATACATATTCCCAAACTCAAGTCCTTGTGATGCTTTAATGTGTCTATCCGATGCCATCATTTGATTTATTTGATTTGATGTTAGTAAAGTGATATCTGACAGGTGAGAGGACGGAGGGGGATGAAGATGACGGGGAGATATATCACAGTGTTTATTTGTGGATTACATTTTTTAAATATATGTTTTAAAGTATATTTGATCAGGGATTAAACTCTGTATTAATTTCAGGATGTCTGACTTGATTAAACCAGGAGCTTTTTATATCAGAGACACTAAATGTAAATGCAAACGTGGCGCAGATTAGAAGCTGTTCACTGGGATCACAGATCAATATGTTATTGTGAGTGTGGAGGAGCTGAAGGGGAGCGTTTCTTACGAGAGAGAAGAAGAAACATCTAATTATTAATCTAATTAATTAAAAATAAAATCTGAGTTCCTGTGTTTATCCCTCAACGGGGAAATGCACATTATCACAACCACAGAAAGATAGTGCAGATAAGGTAAGGAGAAGAGACTATCGTATTTAAAGAAATGATAAAGTAGGAACCTGTTATTAATCATTTAAAAACAAATAAGTAAAGAATAATAGTAGATATGAAAACTACGGTAAAAACATGTTTGATTATATTAAATATTTTCATAAAATAAATGAATTATCCTCGGTAAATGTTCAAACTCATTTTTTCATTAAAGTAGCAACGGACAACTAGTGTGTATGTGTGTGTGTGTGTGTGTGTGTGTGTGTGTGTGTGTGTGTGTGTGTGTGTGTGTGTGTGTGTGTGTGTGTGTGTGTGTGTATGTGTGACTGTGTGTGTATGTGTGTGTGTGTGTGTGTGTGTGTGTGTGTGTGTGTGTGTGTGTGTGTGTGTGTGTGTGTGTGTATGTGTGTGTGTGTGTGTACGTATGT
>NW_011370708.1:0-11735 GCF_000735185.1 Notothenia coriiceps
TAGAGACATTTCTGATCTACTGTCGTCTGGATTTACTCTGGTGGTTTCAAGTTTTGATCCTTGAAGGGGGTGGAACGTTTTTTTACCGCCATTACATGATATGCAAATTATGCAATGACGTCATTTAGGGACTTCTGGCGAATTTTCGGACAGCCAATAGCTACTTTCCTTACTATGGAGTTGGCAACACTGTGCTGATCTCTCCTCCCTGGCTGCAGGCTGATAACAGACAGTTGGGATCGCGGCGAAATTCTCTCTGCAGACCCATCCTCAAAGCGTTTATCAACCTTTTTCTTACTCAATATCAAGCCACACTTATTGTTTTTACTTCGGCTGTGACTTTGTGTGTGCTCAGGGTGAGTTTGGCTGTGTGTCGCTGTGTATCGCTAAACAAGGAAACCACACCTCCACGGAGCTCAGCTCGATTCATAACGTTCCGACCAATCAGAGCACACTGTGCTCACAGGGAGGGTGGGGGCTGGGGCTATTGGAGCTACAACGAGCCGTTAAAGGCAGAGAGTGAAATTCAGTGAATACACGTAGTTTACAGAGATGCTGTATGAGAAACCAAAGTGATTTTGGAAAATTGCACAATATAAATATATTCTAGTAGACCTCAACAATGAAATTATGATCAGTGGAAATGGTCATGAAATGGGACCTTTAACAGCCAATGAAAATTCCCCGAAAAACATCTTTGGAATTCACAACACCTTTAATCTGTCTTTGAGCTGTGTGCCTAACTTTAATCTATGATAATGTATCTTGCTCTGCTCTTGGTCAATCCGATAATTTGGTGGAAATACTTGGGCTTACTTCACTTGTTCAGTACAACTGTGCTGTCAATATATCTCAACAGTAAATAGGCCTATTTTGAAGTAAAGCGATTTTGAACTAAAGCAGAAACTGTTTAATCTAATTATGGAATACATTCTATTGTAGAACTGTAATGCAATCAATCAAAGTAATTCCATTACTCTCGCTATAACCCATTGAGTCAAACAACTGTGTTGTAGCTGTAGAGTTAGGTAAATGACTGAAGCAGTTGACCCTTGATTTGTTCTCTTTCCGTCAACTTTCCCCCCCTCTCGTGTCTCTACAGGCGCCACAACTCATTGATGTGATGCCCCACAATGGCAGGTGCATTTATTCTGTCAATTAGATGAAGAGGAAGAAAACAGTTGGACGGCTAAATGATAGAGAAAATGTTCCTACTTTCTCTCTCTTCATCCATCCCCTGTTCCCTCCCCTCTTTTCTGGCTGTCTTTTTATTTCTGGCCTTGGCTCAGCTGACTGGCTCTGTTCCAGGGCCTGCCGAGTGGCTTTGGGTACGGCTGCCAACGCATGTGAGCCCCCGCCACACAGCTCCACCACCGATCCTCATGTGCCAACGCTGGTGGTTGGAGGGCAACGCTGCTGTCGCCCATGGCCTGTGTCCCATGGGAGAGAGCACGAAGGGCGAGGGTGTTAATGCTTTCAGATCTGGTTAAGAGCAGGGTGACAGCTCTGTTACCTGGGTCGTGGGCGGGGGTGGCTAGGAGGGAGGGGAGGGGGACTGGGGAAGTAAAGGGCATCTGCTTCCCTTCCAGCACTCCAACATAAGCTGCCACACACAGGAACAGTCCAAAGGCTACTCGAGTTCACTTTTAATTGAACAATTAAAAATCCTATGCTAACTGTAAGCTAACCCTAAACCCATTGGTGGACTGAGACAGTAATTTAGGCCTGAAATTTCAATCAAAGGCTAACCTAAAGTATCTGCAGTGCAAACACCAGACCGCCATATTTGTTGAATGGGTACCAGTCTAGTTATGCATTAGTTCACTTGGGTTACACACATTTGGTAATGTCCAACAACCAATTTCTAAATACTTTCAAGGAATGTGTGAACCCTCACAAACTCAAGTGTAAAGCTGCACAAAAAACGATTTGCCTACACTTTAAGAGATTAAGACACATAGTCAAAATGTTAAAATGACTTGAGTCTTGTGTAACCCTGGCACAATCGACCCCTGGTCATAATTTATGAAGCATCAAGTTCTTGACTGACTTGGTCCCTTCCTGGCTAACATGTTGCTTATTTGCATCGATGAGATGTCTCTGAAGCCATGGTCTTTCTCTTTCTAACCCTCACACTCTGCTACACTTGTTCAGTTTTTTTCTGAGCAATCGCAACCTTTCATTTCACCAGATGACTCAGTGAGGGACTGGTGACAGATCAGTGTTGTGCCGAGAGAGTCGATGACGTAACTTTTACACTTGTGTGCCGTGTGCATTGATTCCAATAATAATCTGCTAAATTATCACTGGTCCATGGTCAAGTTTTTATGGCATTTGCATAGACCCTTATATAAAAAGGTAGGGGAGAAATACATTAGTCTACCACTAACCATGTCCAATAAGAGAAAAATCCCTTTAACTGGAGTTTTGTAATAATACAATTATAATTGTTTATAATTCCTGCATGGTTAATTTATCATTATGTATATTTTTCAATGTCTTTAATACTTCGATTTTATGACCACTTTATGAACTCAATGTTTAAGGTCCATGTTCAGCGAATAAACTTCCCATGTCTTGGCTGCACTTATTTTTTCCTGAAATATCTGTTAGCCAACTAAAAAGATAATTTAGAGTCGTAAACTCTGATGAAGATTGAGATATAAGACACTGACAGCCTCTGCATGGGTCCTGATGCTGCCCAATGTAAAAACCATGATTACTGTAACTTTTAGAATGACCTTACAGTTACAGAGGAATAAATGAGGAACCTGGGAAAAAGGTTGGTTGCTTCTCCTGTTTGGCTGCTGCCTTCACTGCCAGTGGTCAGCGGGTTCCCCAGAGAAATAATGTTGTCTCCTGTCAGCCCTTCCATTCCTCCTGTCCGAGTTCCTAGTGTTAGTGTGCCAGCCAGGCAAGGAGATAAATAAATGATGAAATGTGAAATGAATAAAAACATGAATGACTGTGGCGATGACACTGTGTGACAGCCCAGAGATGGGAATTAGGAGCCAAAGCAGTGCTAAAGCTGGGTTATTGGGCAGGAGCCCCGCTAACGAGCCGTGAGATTGAATTTGACACGTTCGAAGAACAGGTGCTCGTTTATTTTCCCAAATAAAAGGACTGCGTCAAAACCCCACCTTCCAAAACAACACATAACAATGTAAACCCGATGACTGTTAGGTCTTTGTGCAAGTAATCTTATTTAAAATAATTTTTCTTCAGGAGTGTTTGTGTTTGTTAATCTAGCTCGACGCCATCCCTCTTCAGATGTTGTCGGACCCCTTCCGGCGCTGTACCGGCATTTTGCCGGGCGCAGGTGTGGTAGTGTGGGCAATAACAAGCCCTGAGTAATTACCACAGCCATATCCATAACAGCCCTAAACCCCCAAAGTGTGCTCAGGGTACCCCTCTACCCCCTCATCTCCTCCACCACCTCTCTCCATCCTCTCCTCCCGCTATCACGCTTACTCCGGGTAAATCATAGAACTGGGCTCGGGTCCAGGGGCCTCTCTGCCGCTGCCCGGTTTCTGGCGGGCAGGGAAATAAAGCCGGACGGGCCTCTAGGGATCCTCTAATGTCAGCGTTAATTCTGAGTTATGGGGAAACATGGCGAGAGCGCGGAGGTCAGGGCTGTCAGCAATCACACTCTTCAGGCAGAATTTACCACAACGCTTCCTGTTTATCCCCCCATCAACGGCGGAAAACGCAAGGAAATTAGCATTAGCATACCGATCTGTTTCTATCACACATCCCTCCCTTCTTTTGCGGTGCTCATCTCCACCCTCCCCAGCTGGCTATGTCACCGTCTACGGTTACAGTATGAGATGGAGTGGACCAAAATGTTACAGCGAGTCCTTTTATTTCAGCAGCTTTGGGAAATATAAGATGTTTAATACCTCTGAACAGGGTATTATTATGATGTTCTTCATTTAATGAGAAAAACTAAAGTCTCTGGCTCCAAGGCGTTATGAGAGCAGTAACGGCTCTCATGATGGACCATTTTTCTCTATGAGTCATTGCACACTCTGAACCCAGTGTCGATGTCCCAATCTCTCATTAGTGCGTCGGTACAGAGCCAGATTAGCTAAAACAGACGGTGTCAGAGTGTGTAATGAGCCAACTTCCATGTCATAGACATCAGGATGAAGGCCAGTTAAAAAGCCATTAAGTGAGGGATATTCCCTTTTTAAAATATGATTCTATGCGAAAGAGCAGCGGAGATGATAGAGGGATCAGAGATGTTTTGGTACTGAACACTATATTAATGTAATAGTTTCCTCTGTAATTTACCATTTCAATTTGAGTAGCCCTAATACACTTATATAATTCAAATAATTGCTTCCGTACCTTCTAAATGTTCTCAAACCAATTTAACTGTATCTTGTAATTTGTTGCCATCTACTTTCTTTTATGACAAAAGCCCGCTTAATTTATCTGCTTTGGATTCAGATTTAATGAAAAATGATAGATAGAAGTCATTCTGTGGTCTCTATACTGGCTCTGACCATGCACCAATTGGACAACCCACAGTAAGTTTTCCAAAAAAGTCTACATTTCGATTTCTATACATTTCTTTTGGTATTAATAACAGGGAACAAGTACCCAAAGCGGCAGTATATTTATGTAAAATAACATCCTGATTCTGTCAACCTTGTTAGTGAACAATTGTCTTTTTAAAACCCAATATTCATTCTTCTTTTAGCTCTGTTTTGGTCTCCTCCTGCAAAATATACTTCACTTGAAGCATGCTAATGACACATGTCCTTAAGCAAAAGTAAGCGATTAAGAGACAATGCTAGTGTGCCAAATATACTAATACATAGAAAATAATCTTGAAAGTGGGAGTACAGAAGGGATGATTTCTCATCCTCGCAGTTTGCAGGCCGTGCCTCGGATGCAGAGGAATGAGGTAGCATTACTTTAACAGCTGTGCAAACACTGCTAATGCCTGCTTCTGCTGGTTCCTCTCTCAGTCTGAAACACTGCTAATCTTAGCACATAGTCCCTGTGACTTTATCTTGAAGCCTGCAGAAGCAAACCAATGTGCACTTCCAAAAATAACGTCCTCCTCCAGCGCCTACCAAATGACTGAGGTGTTACAGAGGATTCGATAGACCTGAACCTGAGAGGGTTTACCTGCAGGCGTTTAGTTAGGTGACATAATATTATATAATGCAAAATAACACACCATTGCTGACCATAATGTTGAAAAGCTATTTATTTTCCTCATACTGCCTGTGCTGCAGCACCCCTTTTCACCCTCTGTCTGAAACCAGAGCCCAGTCTGCTCTGATTGGTTAGTTTTTGTTTGGTCCACGGCCTGGAGATGTCCCCCCCCCTTAGCCTACCACGTACAATGTGATGGAGTGCTAGCCAATAGAAGCGTGAGTGTCACATAGTGATGTCATAATGTTACAAAAGAAAACAAAGAGGCATAAAAAGGGGGGTCTTTCAGGAAGGGGGGGGGGGGTGTCAGAGAGAAACTCCCTCCGGGGGAAACTTTTGGAATTTAGCTTTGCAAACCATTCACATGCACAATATCCTGTATAACACACAACAGGAAAGGGAGACCCCAAAAGTGCATAATAGGGCCTCTAACTTTCTTTATTTCCGCAATGGCAGATCTCTTTAACGCATTTAAAGGAGGAAGAGCTTGTTTACTTGTGGTTTCTGTGGTTCTTCTCAGGCAAATTATTTTCCTGTTTGACTGATGGGTCAACATAAGGCCAGGGGGAGACTTTATTTTCAATCCCCTTACCTTTTTTAATGTATTTTTGTGTGTGGGTGTGTTTGTGTGTAGATATCTAACGGAGAATCCTCTGTTGCAATGTAGGAGGCAGATCAAAAAGAAGGACTGTCAAAATAACAATGTTACAGTGTCCAGTGGAGGTTTTTGTACTAATAATTTGAATGGGACATTGCAAGTTCAGTATGTGGCAGAAATGCCCAGAGAGCCACGCTGGACTGTTTGTGAAGCATGGTCGTTCTTTATCAGAAAAGGCAAACACTTCCTCAGTTTGTTTACCTCATCAGATGCCGTTGCCAACTACTGGGAAAAATCCTTGGTCGTTCAAAGACTTTTTCAAAAAAATTCCACCATTTGCCTCCCGAGCAAAGTGTTGACGCAAAGCAAAACGCAACTCCAGAAATGCAATATGTGTACAGTACTTGGGGACAATTAAAACCATCTATAATGAATGAGTCTAATGAAGAGACTCAGACAGAGCATCGCTGATCCCCTGACCCGCACATGAAAAGGGAAGCAATCGGCAGAATGCCTACAAAGCGTCCTCCCTGCCTCTTTGAAGTGACATGGAAAACTCGCCATCTGGCGTGATCATCACATTTTCACTTTGTCTGTCCTTAAATCATGCAGCAACTTCACTGTGCTACGTTTCTCCTCCATACTGCTAAACTCAACACAACTGCTGCTCTATTTTTAAGTAGCGGGCTGTGCATTTCACACCTAGGCCTCCAGTAGTTTCCTTCCTGAATAAATCCACCTCTTAATACCCTCATTATGACATCACGCCTATAGAAACCATTAATATTATACAGAAACGCAGTATAACAGGGCGTTGCATCACAGACAGGTATCTATTGTAGCGAGAATGAATGCCATTACAAAAGCAAGAAACACAATTCAGCAAGTCCCCTTTCACTGCAGTCTCATCTGCGCCACATACATCATCTGTGGCAGAAGCAGCAATACTTACTTAATAAAATAACATTAATTTTACAGTAGATCCACTCAGGTTTCCCAAAAGTTTTCAAAATCAATGTTGCTTCTATGTGTTCAGCCGTGCTTTGGTGTCTCGCCGCTGCCTTGGTTACACACCTCAAGTTTGCAAACCCTCTATGGCTCCAAACACCAAGTCCATCAGTTGTGAATATCCGGCATTCCCAGCAATACAGTTTGCAGTGCCGACATCATCTTACGCCTTCTTGATGGCCCCTGGTGTTGGTCAATGCAATGTGGTGTTGGTCAATGCAGTTTCATTGCCATTTATTTTAAGCTTCAAGCGCCCGCACTGTTGATTCTGAAGGGCTCAGGCATATTTCTATGACCCATCAACACATTCTGACTTAAATATGATTGGATAAAGGCTATATATTTCCTATTTTTGTCTTTATTGGACATTTCCCTTTTCAATTATAGGGTTGTATACTGTATATGCATATTAATATTTTTATTACATTTGATTTTGTTTTATCTTGGACATTTTACCTGAAATTCTTGAATAGAAAATATATATATCCTTATTTATTAATTAATTGTATGTGCTATCGTACTTCAACTTTTAATGTTAAAATATTTTAATTTAAATGTATATTTTTTCATTCTGAAACGGAGCAAACTGTCCAAAAATCGAATTTTTCGCGGGATATATTACGTTTTCTGATTCAGATTCAACTTCACCACACAATTAAAAATCCTAAGGGCCATAAATGAAAACATAAAAACACTAAACTAACATATTTATATTGTTGTCCCTCACCAAAAAAAAAAAAAAAAACTGAATGGAGATTTTCAGGGTCTCTTAGTGTCATATAATGGGTACACTCACTGTTGATTCATATGTTTCCACATTAGCATGGACACTAGGGATGTGCATCTCCATCACTGAGGCCAATGCGATGCGCATCTCGATACGTTGCCACGATACGATACATTAACGATACTTTTGAAACACCAGGCGATGCGATACGATACGATTCACCCCTGTTGATGCGATTCAACACGATGCAAAATAATGATACTTCAATATGGGACGACAGAGGATTTTTGCTTTATTCCTCATATGCAGCAAATCATAAATTAACAAAAAAGTGCTTTACATATTTGGTACTGCGCATCCCATCATGCTGTTTATTTTTTACCTTAAAAAACTCTCCAGAGTACAGTACAATTGTATAACACCTCACAGTTAAACAATTTAAGGATGCATTGCCCATGATTAACAATGTGCAAATAACAACTACCATAGTGCAATGCCCATACAGCTGCCAGACTGATGTGCTTAACACTCATCCATAGGCTAACTCACCAGTGAGCAGAAAGCAGTGGTTTCTATATGAACAATAAAGAATACAAATAACCTTTCACAAACAGGTATTTCATAACTGCTTACAGTAAGGAAGACATTTAAATTATTATTGGCAGTCACAGGCTGCTGTAAACTAAACACCACTCTGACAGAACACCTCACTGAGTGATTGAACTCATATGTCTGACTTTCAGGTTTTTCTTTTCAGCCGCAGACCCCATGTCGCCTCTTTATGTGCGTCGCTGAGTTCCTCGTAGTACTTGTGTACTTTAAAGCGGCACGGCATCGTTTACAATTTGAGAAACGATTTTTCAAGTTGACCGTCTTCCTTGAAAAACCCGAAGTGTTGCCAAACGTTTGATTTGTAGGTATTTTTCAGTACGCTGTGTTTCTCTTTCTCTTCGACTTCCATGTGTGTTGATAACTGAGACTCTCGGCCTCCGTAGTGCGAAGCAAAAATCAAGATCGTCCTCTCTGCTGAGCGTGACAAAGATGAGGGATATATTATATGAAAGAATCGTTTTTTTTTGTAACCTATGCAAATAACGCTACAATCGATGGCATCCCGCGATTCAACCAAACGGCTAGCCCGATGTGCCACTCGTTCAACGCCGGTGCACTTGCATCTTGCAACGTTTTATGCCGGTGCACCGATGCGAATCGGTGAATCTTAACATCCCTAATGGACACGACTTTGTGATCAGTAGAAATAGTAGCTCATGTGTTATCTCGGCCCCTTGTTCCTGTTTTATGTATAAACTCTGCTTCTTAAGTGTAAGTGATGCAACACCTCAGTGCATCTAAATATGGCAGTGTTAAATATGCACAGAGAAATCCATCTTACGCCGTAAGCGTAGGTGCAACCGTCACCACCACCACCAGCACCCTGTCCACCCAACCTGACAAAGTGTGAGCCAGGCCCTTAACCTGGCAACACAGACGTGTGATCCTCACTTCAAGGTCTATAATTTATTCAGGCCAGACAGTAATGACAAACCCATCAAGTTGTTGCTTTCTTGACAGCGATGCTTGATGTTGGGCAGCCAGCCGCAGACTGGAACTCTCCGCAGGCTGCACAGTTCTGTTCCTGTGTCATCGTAGCATTTTTATTTCTTCCAATAATCGTTCAACCCTGGAACTTGCGTTGATACTTGTAAAGAAGGAATATAGTGAGGAAATAGAATAAGCAGGCCATTACATTCATATGGAAGAGGATTAGGGCCACATTTGTCAGTTATGAGAATAAAATATTTTTGTTTGGAGATTGAATTCACAGTTCTGAATCCTTCTCTCAGATTTCTGACTTTAATATCAGAATTCAGTTTTTTTTTCTCTTTCATATCAAAATTAAAAAAACAGATTTCACATTTTGCCCTAATCCTCTTCCGTGGTTCATGCAGGGAAGAAAATCTGTGCTGGGTTCCAGAAAAAAGATCACCATTCTTGGTTGGGAAGGAAATTACACCGAAAAGAAGGCAAAGCCGACTGAAACTATCCCAACACCTCAGCATTACACGTGAGATGTAGCCTGCAGCATTGACGTACAGTGAACATCATAACATACTGAAACTAAGCAGGTTATACCTATTAAGTTTGGCATCAGACAATACATTTGTATTCATATAGTCCAACATTATAAACATATAAACAGCATCTATAAGTTGTTAAGGTGCATATTCTATTATTGATGCACCAATAACTAGTTGAGCAACGATCCAATAAGGAGTCCTAGCTCCATTACATGATATGCGGTAAAACGGCTAAGCTCACACTGCTCACACTGTTCAAATTATTTGAACTTTGACTTTGTTTCCTTCCGCCCTCTCGACGTGCAACCAATCAGATCACAGCTTTATGTAGCGGCGCAAGCTACCGGGCACATTTTTATTTTTGAGGACATTACGTATAATGTTCTGCCGGCTAACTAGCCTTACAATCACTAATTGTAATTGCATGCAATATATTTACATATACGTATGTGTATTTCATATAACTGCTACTTCAATTGCCTACTGGATTTCATTTGAACATGCATGTCTAACCCCTAGATTCCACCGGGTCCATCTGCGCCGCGTCACGGCTGCACCGCGGTTTTGGTCTGACCTCCTCCAGCGTCATAACCCACCGGCGCATTTCAGAAGCATTTCAGAAGCATTTCAGAAGCGGAGCGTCTTGCGTGCCTGCTCGCAGTTTTTGTTGATTTGGGCATATTTCCTGGACAGGCTACTTTTTACAGACAAAGTTCATAACAATTGTAATATTCCAGTTATAAACGACATGAATCAAAGATGTGTTGCTGTATTTTAGTGGGAAAAAAAGCATTCATCATCATAATTATTCTATAATTCAGGTCTCCCTTGAAAAAGAGATCTATGATCTCAATGGGACCAATCTGGATAAATAAAGGTTACAAACATATATATAATTTACACAGTGCCTGTAAACCGGAGGAGAACGCTGGCATTCCTCCTCCTACTTGAAAAACTACGGAGGGATATGGTCAGCAAAATTTGTTTATTTTGGGAATTGACTGGATGCTCGGACCGGTCCATTTCCTGCCCGGCGCTATGCAACGCCTCGCGTCGCGTCGAAAATAGACTTGCATCCTATTTTTAGCTGAGCCCAGCACCGAGACGCTTCTGGGACGCTTCTGAGCCGTAACGCGGCGCATCTGGTGGAATAGCACCCATTGACTAGAGTGGCCGCGATCACTGTGAACGCCGCGGCGCAGACGGACCCGGTGGAATCTAGGGGTTAGGCCATCTGCGAAATATTTCAAAAATAAATGTAAGGGTAAGTGAGAAAACAAAACAAATGGTGACAAGAGATGACCAAGTGTGAACGTGAATATATTTCAGTGTGTGGAGATTTCTCAAATTTCCCGGTGTATGCTAGTGTGAGCATCTTTAAAACCTTAAATGCACGTTTCGGAACACGTGGCTACATGCATGTTCAGTGTGTGTGTGTGTGTGTGTGTGTGTGTGTGTGTGTGTGTGTGTGTGTGTGTGTGTGTGTGTGTGTGTGTGTGTGTGTGTGTGTGTGTGTGTCACATACGCCGCTGGTCACAGGTGAGTGTCATGTGTGATGATCATTATTGCCATACACCTGCTCCGCTCCCGCAATTAACTTTGCCGATGCAAATGAGCCTTATTGCATCACTGAGGCCTCGCCTCCTCCCCAACAGACTAGACGATGTTCATCTGCTGGATCTAATTAAGGTAATGAGAGAGGGAGGGAGGATGGAAGGATGGACGGACGGAGGACTGGAGGAGCAAAAGAGAAAGATGGAGGGGGAGTGAGGAAAAAATGCGTAAGGTGGAATGACAGAGGAATGGGGATGAAAGAAGTTGGCACAAGAAAAGAAAATATAGGGAATCGGTAGCGAGAGGTGTGTGTGTGTGTGTGTGTGTGTGTGTGTGTGTGTGTGTGTGTGTGTGTGTGTGTGTGTGTGTGTGTGTGTGTGTGTGTGTGTGTTTGACAATGTATGGTCTGCAGGAGTGAATCTGACAATATACAGTAGCGACATGACATCAAGGGAAGTCCCCTGCAGTGTGTGTGTGTGTGCTTTCTGTATACAGTATATATTATACACGATTACATGTATCTGTGTTTCAAAGTGTGTTTAGGGTCCTTTTATTGTGTGTGTGTGTGTGTGTGTGTGTGTGTGTGTGTGTGTGTGTGTGT